>NW_028319426.1:127500-191664 GCF_062004578.1 Staurois parvus
TATTTTATTAGTGAAACATTTCTTCCTCAGAAAGAGGAATGCAGAAAAAAAAAAAAAAGTCAAATAATGACATTTAAAGAAATCGGATGCAAGTAATATTTGTGGGCGTGGCCCTCAATTTTTTGTATTACTATTTTTAATTTGCCGTCTTTTTCTATTTCATGATAAAAAAATGAAAAAAAAAGATTGAAAAAAAAATACATTCCCATTTCCCTAATATTCCCTCTGAAGTAGCTTTAATAAAACTTTTATAAGTATTTTCTGAGACCCTTTTTCTTTTTTGATTTACATGATAAAAACAAGAAACAGCTGGAAAATATATACAATATAATTATTTTTATTTATCATATTAATCGTGGCGGAAATGTTATTGTTTTTCTCCAGCGGCGCAACTGTTCGTATTTCGGAGGATTTGGGCACATTTATTTCAAAGAGCGATAATGACATCCGGAGCCATTATATTATTATTATATTATTATTATTATAATTATATTATTATTATTTTATTATTATTATATTATTATTATTATTATATTATTATAATTATTATTATTATTATATTATTATTATTTTATTATTAATATATTATTATTATTATTATATTATTATTATTTTATTATTATTATTATATTATTATTATATTATTATTTTGTTATTATTATAATATTATTATTAGTATTATTATTTTATTATTATTATATTATTATTATTTTATTATTATTATTATTTTATTATATTATTATTATTATTATATTATTATTATTATTATATTATTATATTATTATTATTATTATTATTATTATTATTATTATATTATTATTATATTATTATATTATTATTATTAGATTATTATTATTATTATTATATTATTATTATTTTATTATTATTATTATTATTATATTATTATATTATTATATTATTATTATTATTATTATTATTATTATTATTTTATTATTATTATTATTATATTATTATTATTATATTATTATTATTATTATTATTATTATTATATTATTATTATTATTATTATTTTATTATTATTATTATTATTATTATTATTATATTATTATTATTATTTTATTATTATTATTATATTATTATTATTATTATTATTATTATTATATTATTATTATTATTATATTATTATTATTATATTATTATTATTATTTTATTATTATTATTATTATTATTATTATATTATTATTATTATTATTATTATTATTATTATTATTATTATATTATTATTATTACATTATTATTATTATATTATTATTATTATTATTATTTTATTATTATTATTATTATTTTATTATTATTATTATTATTATTTTATTATTATTATTATTATTATTATTATTATTATTATTATTATATTATTATTATTACATTATTATTATTATATTATTATTATTATTATTATTTTATTATTATTATTATTATTATTATTTTATTATTATTATTATTATTATTATTTTATTATTATTATTATTATTATTATTATTATTATTATATTATTATTATTATTATTATTATTATTATTATTTTATTATTATTATTATTATATTATTATTATTATTATTATTACAGGCAGGTATATAGCTGTTAATTTACACATATATTGTACATTCATCGCTCTTCTCCCATCACACACATACTAGTGACAATGTAGACTGGAGCCAATTCGCCTCCCAGCATGTCTTTGGCGTGTGGGAGGAAACCAGAGTACTTAGAAGAAACCCACACAGGCTCAGGGAGAACATGCAAACTCCAGACAGGCTCAGTGAGAACATGCAAACTCCAGACAGGCTCAGGGAGAACATGCAAACTCCAGGCAGGCACAGGGAGGACATGCAAACTCCAGGCAGGCACAGGGAGGACATGCAAACTCCAGACAGGCTCAGTGAGAACATGCAAACTCCAGGCAGGCACAGGGAGGACATGCAAACTCCAGGCAGGCACAGGGAGGACATGCAAACTCCAGGAAGGCACAGGGAGGACATGCAAACTCCAGGCAGGCACAGGGAGGACATGCAAACTCCAGGCAGGCACAGGGAGGACATGCAAACTCCGGGCAGGCACAGGGAGGACATGCAAACTCCAGGCAGGCACAGGGGGGACATGCAAACTCCAGGCAGGTGGTGCCGTGGCTGGGAATGACATCCCAATGCGCCTGTGTTGTACCGCGTTGTACTGTGTTGTGCTATAATGCAGCGCACTGCAAAGACATAAATGAGACGTTCGGATCGATTCTGGGGGGCGATCGGCGCACCCGGCCATTTCCAGCAGCAAAAATGAGAGACGTGTGCGAAGCCCCGCCCCCGCTCAGCCCGTCCCATGTGATGATTGGCCGGCGGCGGCAGAAAAGAGATGAAAATATTCAGATGTTCTAATGCAGCGTTGTGTCTCATGCCAACCCCTCCAACCCCCCCCCCGACCTGCAGTCACAACCATCCAATGACCCTAAAGGGCGACCAAATGGTCCGGAGTTGGGATAGAAGATTTACCTCCACATTCCACCGCCCTCCCCCACGGGAGTCCATGGGGCCCTGGAGGAGCCTGAGGGCAGCCAGTGCAGAGTGCAGGACTTTGATGGCGGGTGGGAGGGAGTCGCATGGGTGGGAGGGAGTCACATGGGCAGGAGGGAGCCGCATGGGTGGGAGTCGCATGGGCAGGTGGGAGTCGCATGGGTGGGAGTCGCATGGGTGGGAGTTGCACGGGCAGGAGGGAGTCGCATGGGTGGGAGGGAGTCGCATGGGCGGGAGTCGCATGGGGAGGAGGGAGTCACATAGGTGGGAGTCGCATGGGCGGGAGGGAGTCGCATAGGTGGGAGTCGCATGGGTGGGAGTTGCACGGGCAGGAGGGAGTCGCATGGGCAGGTGGGAGTCGCATGGGTGGGAGTCGCATGGGTGGGAGTTGCATGGGCAGGAGGGAGTCGCATGGGTGGGAGGGAGTCGCATGGGCGGGAGTCGCATGGGCAGGAGGGAGTCACATAGGTGGGAGTCGCATGGGTGGGAGGGAGTCGCATGGGCGGGAGTCGCATGGGCAGGAGGGAGTCACATAGGTGGGAGTCGCATGGGCGGGAGGGAGTCGCATGGGTGGGAGTCACATGGGCGGGACTTGCATGGGTGGGAGTCTGCAGGACACGTGCGCTATTGTCTGTGCGGCGCAATAATGTCACGGAGGGGATTTACTAAAGGATTGCGCCGTGGCTCCAGAGGTTATGTAAATGAGGTGAAGCGTCACTGCAGAGAACATCCAATCACAGGCAAGGAAAAGTAAAAAAACCCCAAAACAGTATTTTTGCTCGCACGTGATTGGACGATGGAAATCAGCAGAGCCAGAGCTCCTCCCCATTTACTGAGCTCTGGAGTGCTGAGTCTACTTGCCTTTAGTACATCCTTCCTTGTGGCAGCAGCACTGACAGCGAAGAGTGTCGCAGCATTAGTGACGCTCGCATTGCTCGCCGCAGACGGGGAACGAGCGGCAGTCACTGCGATTCCCGGGTAATGGAGCGCGGATGGCGATCGTCGCTGTATACTGTGATTATCCCCCGCTGTGTGCAGCACGACCACAATGAGGATAATCACAATCTACGATGATCGCCATCCGCGCTCCATTACCCGTGGCTGTGGACAATTAGCGACACTCGCGTTGCTCGCCATAGATGGGGCACAATGGCGGCCACTGCGATTCCCGGGTAATGGAGCGCGGATGGCGATCTTCACTGTGATTATCCCCCTTTGTGGTTGTGCTGCACACCGCGGCAGTCACTGCGATTCCTGGGTAATAGAGCGCGGATGGCGATCGTTGTATACAGTGCAGGAAATGTGTATTTGCTCCCCGGCTGATGCTGAATGTTCGCCCCTCACACAGAAATGATCGGTCTAACAATGGAATGTTCGCCCCTCACACAGAAATGATCGG
Organism: Staurois parvus; assembly: GCF_062004578.1. Classification (NCBI taxonomy): domain Eukaryota; kingdom Metazoa; phylum Chordata; class Amphibia; order Anura; family Ranidae; genus Staurois; species Staurois parvus. The sequence goes on from NW_028319426.1 coordinate 131,425, forward strand.
TCTAACAATGGAATGTTCGCCCCTCACACAGAAATGATCGGTCTAACAATGGAATGTTCTCCCCTCACACAGAAACGATCGGTCTAACAATGGAATGTTCGCCCCTCACACAGAAACGATCGGTCTAACAATGGAATGTTCGCCCCTCACACAGAAACGATCGGTCTAACAATGGAATGTTCTCCCCTCACACAGAAATGATCGGTCTAACAATGGAATGTTCGCCCCTCACACAGAAATGATCGGTCTAACAATGGAATGTTCGCCCCTCACACAGAACTGATCGGTCTAACAATGGAATGTTCGCCCCTCACACAGAAACGATCGGTCTAACAATGGAATGTTCGCCCCTCACACAGAAATGATCGGTCTAACAATGGAATGTTCGCCCCTCACACAGAAATGATCGGTCTAACAATGGAATGTTCGGTGTAACACTGAGAGACAGAATACAACAAATTCAGCAGAAATGCGTCTAACAAATGATGACGGATCTGCATGTTCATGAGGGAAAGAAGGATTTGATCCCCTATCATTCAGCAGGATTTCTGGCTCCCAGGTGTCTCTCATACAGGTAACAAGCTGAGATTAGAAGCAGTCTCTTAAAGGGAGTGCTGCTAATCTCATTGTGTTACCTGTATAAAAGACACCTGTCCACAGGAGCCATCAAACCATCAGATTCCAAACTCCCCACCATGGCAAAGACCAAAGAGCTGTCCAAGGAGGTCAGGGACAAGATGGTAGACCTACACAAGGCTGGACTGGGCTACCAAACTATGGCCAAGCAGCTTGGTGAGAAGGTGACAACAGTTGGTGCAATCATTCACAAATGGAAGAAACACAAAACAAGTGTCAGTCTCCCTAGGTCTGGTGCACCATGCAAGATCTCACCTGTCCAGGCCCGTCTGAAGTCTGCCACTGAACATCTGAATGATGCCGAGGAGGACTGGTGGGAAGTGTTGTGGTCAGAGGAGACCAAAATCCAGCTCTTTGGCATCAACTCAACTCGCCGTGTTTGGAGGAGGAGGAATGCTGCATATGACCCCAAGAACACCATCCCAACTGTGAAACATGGTGGTGGAAACATTCTGCTTTGGGGGTGTTTTTCTGCTAAGGGGACAGGACAACTGCACCGCATCAAAGGGATGATGGACGGGGCAATGTACCCTCAAATCTTGGGTGAGAACCTTCTTACCTCAGCCAGGGCATTGAAAATGGGTGGTGGATGGGTGTTCCAGCATGACAATGACCCAAAACACACGGCCAAGGCAACAAAGGAGCGGCTCAAGAAGAAGCACATTAAGGTCCTGGAGTGGCCTAGCCAGTCTCCAGACCTTCATCCGATTGAAACTCTGTGGAGGAGCTGAAAGTTCGAGTTGCCAAACGTCAGCCACCAAACCTTAATGACTTGGGGAGGATCTGCCAAGAGGAGTGGGCCAAAATCCCTCCTGAGATGTGTGCGAACCTGGGGGCCAACTCCAGGAAACGTCTGACCTCTGTGATGGCCAACAAGGGATTGGCCACCAAGTACTAAGTCATGTTTTGTGAAGGGGATCAAATCCTTCTTTCCCTCATGAACATGCAGATCCGTCATCATTTGTTAGACGCATTTCTGCTGAATTTGTTGTATTCTGTCTCTCAGTGTTACACCGAACATTCCATTGTTAGACCGATCATTTCTGTGTGAGGGGCGAACATTCCATTGTTAGACCGATCATTTCTGTGTGAGGGGCCAACATTCCATTGTTAGACCGATCATTTCTGTGTGAGGGGCGAACATTCCATTGTTAGACCGATCGTTTCTGTGTGAGGGGCGAACATTCCATTGTTAGACCGATCGTTTCTGTGTGAGGGGCGAACATTCCATTGTTAGACCGATCGTTTCTGTGTGAGGGGCGAACATTCCATTGTTAGACCGATCGTTTCTGTGTGAGGGGCGAACATTCCATTGTTAGACCGATCGTTTCTGTGTGAGGGGCGAACATTCCATTGTTAGACCGATCGTTTCTGTGTGAGGGGCGAACATTCCATTGTTAGACCGATCATTTCTGTGTGAGGGGCGAACATTCCATTGTTAGACCGATCGTTTCTGTGTGAGGGGCGAACATTCCATTGTTAGACCGATCATTTCTGTGTGAGGGGCGAACATTCCATTGTTAGACCGATCATTTCTGTGTGAGGGGCGAACATTCCATTGTTAGACCGATCATTTCTGTGTGAGGGGAGAACATTCCATTGTTAGACCGATCATTTCTGTGTGAGGGGCGAACATTCCATTGTTAGACCGATCGTTTCTGTGTGAGGGGCGAACATTCCATTGTTAGACCGATCATTTCTGTGTGAGGGGCGAACATTCCATTGTCAGACCGATCGTTTCTGTGTGAGGGGCGAACATTCACCATCAGCGGAGCAAATACACATTTCCTGCACTGTACTGTGATTATCCCTCATTGTGGTCGTGCTGCACACCGCGGCGGATAATCACAGTATACAGCGACGATCGCCATCCGCGCTCCATTACCCGGGAATCGCAGTGACTGCCGCACTGTGCAGGACGACTACAATGGGGGATAATCACAGCGACGATCGCCATCCGCGCTCCATTACCCGGGAATCGCAGTGACTGCCGCGCTGTGCAGGACGACTACAATGGGGGATAATCACAGCGACGATCGCCATCCGCGCTCCATTACCCGGGAATCGCAGTGACTGCCGCACTGTGCAGGACGACTACAATGGGGGATAATCACAGCGACGATCGCCATCCGCGCTCCATTACCCGGGATTCGCAGTGACTGCCGCGCTGTGCAGGACGACCACAATGGGGGATAATCACAGCGACGACCGCCATCCGCGCTCCATTACCCGGGATTCGCAGTGACTGCCGCGCTGTGCAGGACGACCACAATGGGGGATAATCACAGCGACGATCGCCATCCGCGCTCCATTACCCGGGAATCGCAGCGACTGCCGTTTGTGCCCCGTCTGCGGCGAGCGTCGCTAATCCTCCGCAGCTTACCCTGTAATTAGATCACCGTTTATACGACGATTATATAAACCAACGCAGATTTCATGGTAATAAAAGGCGGAGGGCGCACGGCGAACGCCGTCTGAGGATCTCCATGCCAGCCCAACATGTTGTTCTAATAAAGGTTACAGGCCGACGATCGTTTCCTCCCCAACTTTCCAAAGTCGATGTTTACACATTTGTGCTGACTGTTAATATGGAAGCGCACCTTATTGCGAGCAGATGTGCGGCCGGGAACCGCGCAATCCTATCCTCAGAGCACCTGAAATGGAAAACGCAACGACCGCCGGGACTGGGTGATGACCAACGCCCTGCGCTGGGGGGGAGGGGGTTCCTATATCGATTGGACATTGGCCCCAATAAGGATCCATCATTAATGTTACATTGTAATTATCTGAATTATCATTTTTTCGATTATCTATAAATAAAGTTGTTACAATGTAACCGATAATGTGTGTCTATAATACATCGAATATTCCATCGAAGAAGGAAGTCATGATTCCACACGTGTGTGTTGTATGTCACAATCATGTCTTGTATGTTACATTGTAACTAATCTAATATTATCACATATAATGTGCACATCTGATAATGATTGTCTAGAAATAAACTCGTTACAATGTAACCGATAATGTGTGTATATAATACATCGAATATACCATTGAAGGAGGAAGTCATGATTCCACACGTGTGTGTGTTGTATGTCAGAATAATGTCTGGTATGTTACATTGTAACTAATCTAATATTATCACATATAATGTGCACATCTGATAATGATTGTCTATAAATACAGTTGTTACAATGTAACCGATAATGTGTGTCTATAATACATCGAATATTCTATCAAAGGAGGAAGTCACGATTCCACACGTGTGTTGTATGTCACAATCATGTCTGGTATGTTACATTGTAATTATTCTAATAATTATTTTTTTGATCGTCTATAAATAAAGTTGTTACAATGTAACCTATAATGTGTGTCTACAATACATCGGAATATTCCATCGAAGAAGGGAAGTCATGATTCCACACGTGTGTGTGTTGTATGTCACAATCATGTCTGGTATGTTACATTGTAACTAATCTAATATTATCAAATATAATGTGCACATCTGATAATGATTGTCTAGAAATAAAGTTGTTACAATGTAACCGATAATGTGTGTATAATATATCTGAATATTCCATCGAAGAAAGAAGTCACGATTCCACACGTGTGTTGTATGTCACAAAATTGTATTTTATGTTACATTGTAATTATTCTACAATGTAACATACCAGACATTATTGTCCATGCCTCCATGGATCGGACTTGTTTTTTTCCAACACATTCCACAGATGCCCGATTTGATTGAGATCTGAAGAATTTGGAGGCCAAGTTAACACCTCAAACTGGTCTTTGGGTTCCTCAAACCAATCTTGAGTTCATCAGCCCAGACCACCGTCTTCCATTGCTCCATGGTCCAGTTCTGATGCTCAGGTGCCCATTGTAGGCACTTTTGGCTGTGGACACGGGTCAGCATGGGGCCCCCTGAGCCGTCTGTGGCTACACAGCCCCAAACACAACAAACTGCGATGCTCTGCGTGTCCCGACACCTTCCTATCAGGACCAGCATGAGCTTTTTTACAAATTTAAGCTCCGGTAGCTCTTCTATTTGATCCGACTACACAGGCCAGCCTTTCCTCTCCACCTCCATTAATGAGCCTTCCCTCCCCACCTCCATCAATGAGCCTTCCCTCCCCACCTCCATCAATGAGCCTTCCCTCCCCACCTCCATCAATGAGCCTTCCCTCCCCACCTCCATTAATGAGCCTTCCCTCCCCACCTCCATTAATGAGCCTTCCCTCTCCACCTCCATTAATGAGCCTTCCCCCTCCACCTCCATTAATGATCCTTCCCTCCCCACCTCCATCAATGAGCCTTCCCTCCCCACTTCCATCAATGAGCCTTCCCTCCCCACCTCCATCAATGAGCCTTCCCTCCCCACCTCCATCAATGAGCCTTTCCTCCCCACCTCCATCAATGAGCCTTCCACTCCCCACCTCCATCAATGAACCTTCCCTCCCCACCTCCATCAATGAACCTTCCCTCCCCACCTCCATATATATACCCCCCACCTCCATTAATGAGCCTTCCCTCCCTCACCTCCATCAACCTGCCTTCCCTCCACCTCCATCAATGAGCATTTCCTCCCCACCTACATCAATGAGCCCCCCCACCTCAATCCCTCCATCAATGAGCCTTTCCTCCCCATCTCCATCACCGACCCCCCCACCAATCAGCCTTCCCTCCCCACCTCCATCAATGAACCCCTCCCACCTCCATCAGTGAGTACCCCTCCCCACCTCCATCAATGACCCCCCCCCACCTCCATCAATGAGTTCCAATCTCTACTCAGTATGTGACAATGTAACAAATAAAGACGAGCGACTAATGACACTTCCTCAGCCAATCCGCTTGGAGCAGGCAAGTTCCTCATAAACTGAAACCTAAAAAAAAAAATCTGTGCTTTGTGCTAAAATATGTGATGCGCGATGACGTCAGTGCTAGAGCTGACGTCATCACGCGTGCTTGTGTGTTTCTTCTGCGTGCCAGTTATAATAACAAAGAGTGGATATTTTATATAGGACACCATGGTGGGTCCTCTGATGGTTCTCATGCTGTTTATTAGACTTGGGTGACCTGCTGGAGGCCTCTTTGGAGATCTGCCAATGGATGTGGTGATTGGATGAGTGCGGTTAGACCTCCTATGTGGTGGTCTGGTGAGCGGATGGTGTCTTCTCTCCGGTCATGGAGGTTTTCGGATTTTACTTTGCACATCGGGGTCCCGTTTTAAGTTCCTCCTAATGCCCCCTTACACTGATACTCCTCCCTTCCCCCGCCCGGTCATGTGACACGGTGGGGTCAGGTTCCTGGGGTTATGACCCTTTTTAGGAGCCCCTAACAGGTGGAGGAGGGCACACAGATTGCTGTCAGCATGGCAGGGGAGCCCTGTGATTGGGGCCCCTCTTTTAAGAAAAAAAAAATTTAAACCGCATTGTGTGCAATGGCTGGATCCTCCAGTAGCCGGATTTGGAAAAAACTGAATTTCTGGACAAGAGCGGAGCAACAATTGAGGGTGAGGGCTGAGATCTGATTGGCAGTTCTAGTTTTCTACCAATCAGCCTTTCAATGTCGGTAATTCTCCGCCCACCGTGGACATAGTTGTCTAAACTCCGCCCCTCCTGCCCGGTGGTCATCTACCATTTCCCAGCGCTGAACACGTCTTCCATCGCTCTTCAGGTTCTTCCCGGAAATGTCTCGTTTTTTTTGCCCAGATTCAGGTTTTTTCTCGTTAAATATTGGATGTTCTATTTATAGAGCAGCGATGGGCCCATCCAGTTCCTGCGCCGAGCAAACCGCTTCCTCGCCGAGTCGCCGACATCTGGGAACACTTAGCAGCTAATCAGCCCAATTCAGCTCACCTGTGTTAGTGGATGGGGGGGGAGGGGCTGGGATCGCGGGGCTCCGGATTCACCGACACACCCCACCAATCCATACACTGGAAGGTGACATAGAAATCAGATTTCTGAGGACCCGGCTGGAGGAATTCCGATTGGCGAGGACATTTCAGCCTCTGTGGGGCGCAAATTGAGAGTTTTCACTTCGCAAAAATGTTGGGAAAAAAAGCGACAAAGTTCCACCATGACGGGAAAACGCATCCGAGAAAAAGATGGAAACCCAAATGGGCGGCAGATCCAGCATGGCATTTCTGAGGTCGGGTTTCCATCAATGAGCTCTCCCCCACCTCCATCAATAATCCCCCCCCCACCTCCATCAATGAGCCTTCCCTCTCCACCTCCATCAATAATCCCCCCCCCACCTCCATCAATGAGCCTTCCCTCTCCACCTCCATCAATAAACCCCCCCCACCTCCATCAATGAACCTTCCCTCCCCACCTCCACCGATGATCCTTCCCTCCCCACCTCCACCGATGATCCTTCCCTCTCCACCTCCACCGATGATCCTTCCCTCTCCACCTCCATCAATAATCCCTCCCCCCCACCTCCACCGATGATCCTTCCCTCTCCACCTCCACAGATGATCCTTCCCTCTACACTTCCACCGATGATCCTTCCCTCTCCACCTCCATCAATAATCCCTCCCCCCCACCTCCACCGATGATCCTTCCCTCTCCACCTCCACCGATGATCCTTCCCTCTCCACCTCCACCGATGATCCTTCCCTCCACACCTCCACCGATGATCCTTCCCTCTCCACCTCCACCGATGATCCTTCCCTCTCCACTTCCACCGATGATCCTTCCCTCCACACCTCCACCGATGATCCTTCCCCTCCACCTCCACCGATGATCTTTCCCTCTCCACCTCCACCGATGATCCTTCCCTCTACACTTCCACCGATGATCCTTCCCTCTCCACCTCCATCAATAATCCCTCCCCCCCACCTCCACCGATGATCCTTCCCTCTCCACCTCCACCGATGATCCTTCCCTCTCCACCTCCACCGATGATCCTTCCCTCCACACCTCCACCGATGATCCTTCCCTCTCCACCTCCACCGATGATCCTTCCCTCTCCACTTCCACCGATGATCCTTCCCTCCACACCTCCACCGATGATCCTTCCCCTCCACCTCCACCGATGATCTTTCCCTCTCCACCTCCACCGATGATCCTTCCCTCTACACTTCCACCGATGATCCTTCCCTCCACACCTCCACCGATGATCCTTCCCTCCACACCTCCACCGATGATCCTTCTCTCTCCACCTCCTCCGATGATCCTTCCCTCTCCACCTCCACCGATGATCCTTCCCTCTCCACCTCCATCAATGAGCCTTCCCTCCTCACCTCCACCGATGATCCTTCCCTCTCCACCTCCACCGATGATCCTTCCCTCTCCACCTCCACCGATGATCCTTCCCTCTCCACCTCCACCGATGATCCTTCCCTCTCCACTTCCACCGATGATCCTTCCCTCTCCACCTCCACCGATGATCCTTCCCTCCACACTTCCACCGATGATCCTTCCCTCCCCACCTCCACCGATGATCCTTCCCTCCACACTTCCACCGATGATCCTTCCCTCCACACCTCCACCGATTATCCTTCCCTCCACACCTCCACCGATGATCCTTCCCTCTCCACCTCCATCAATGAGCCTTCCCTCCTCACCTCCATCGATGAGCCTTCCCTCCCTACGTCCATCGATGATCCTTCCCTCTCCACCTCCATCAATAATCCCTCTCCCCCACCTCCACCGATGATCCTTCCCCCCCTCCTCCATCTATGATCCTTCCCCCCCACCTCCACCAATGATCCTTCCCTAACCACCTCCATCAATGATCTTTCCCCCCCACCCCCATCAATGATCCTTCCCCCACCTCCATCAATGATCCCCCCCCAACCTCCATTCTTGAGCCTTCCCTCCCCCACCTCCATCAATGAGCCCCCCCCCCCTTTCACCACTATCAATGAACCTTGGCCTCCCATGACCCTGTCACTGGTTGGCTGGTTCTCCACTTTCAGTTGGTCCTGAGCACTGCAGAGCGGGACCATCCCACAAGAGCTGCAGTGTGGAGTTGCTCTGACCCCGTTGTGTATTCATTACAGTCTGGTCCCTGTCAGAGTCCCTCCAATCCTTACACTTGTCCCTGTTTTCTACTTTCATCGCATCAACTTCAGGGACAACATGTTCCCTTCCTGCCTAATATATCAGTAATCAATGTTATTCCCGTTACCTGTCAGTGGTCAGAATGCAATGGCTGATCAAGGAAGATCTGCAGTCTCTGGTCATCTCCTGTACTATGTCCGCAGTCTCTGGTCATCTCCTGTACTGTGTCTGCAGTCTCTGGTCATCTGTACTATGTCCGCAGTCTCTGGTCATCTCCTGTACTGTGTCCGCAGTCTCTGGTCATCTCCTGTACTGTGTCTGCAGTCTCTGGTCATCTGTACTATGTCCGCAGTCTCTGGTCATCTCCTGCACTGTGTCCGCAGTCTCTGGTCATCTCCTGTACTATGTCCGCAGTCTCTGGTCATCTCCTGCACTGTGTCCGCAGTCTCTGGTCATCTCCTGTACTATGTCCGCAGTCTCTGGTCATCTCCTGTACTGTGTCCGCAGTCTCTGGTCATCTCCTGTACCGTGTCTGCAGTCTCTGGTCATCCCCTGTACTGTGTCTGCAGTCTCTGACTGTCTCCTGTACCGTGTCTGCAGTCTCTGGTTATCTCCTGTACCGTGTCCGCAGTCTCTGGTCATCTCCTGTACTGTGTCCGCAGTCTCTGGTCATCTCCTGTACCGTGTCCGCAGTCTCTGGTCATCTCCTGTACTATGTACGCAGTCTCTGGTCATCTCCTGTACTATGTCTGCAGTCTCTGACCGTCTCCTCTACTATGTCCGCAGTCTCTGGTCATCTCCTGTACTATGTCCGCAGTCTCTGGTCATCTCCTGTACTATGTCCGCAGTCTCTGGTCATCTCCTGTACTATGTCTGCAGTCTCTGGTCATCTCCTGTACCGTGTCTGCAGTCTCTGACCGTCTCCTGTACTGTGTCCGCAGTCTCTGGTCATCTCCTGTACTGTGTCCGCAGTCTCTGGTCATCTCCTGTACTGTGTCCGCAGTCTCTGGTCATCTCCTGTACTGTGTCCGCAGTCTCTGGTCATCTCCTGTACTATGTCCGCAGTCTCTGGTCATCTCCTGTACTGTGTCCGCAGTCTCTGGTCATCTCCTGTACTGTCCGCAGTCTCTGGTCATCTCCTGTACTGTGTCCGCAGTCTCTGGTCATCTCCTGTACTGTGTCCGCAGTCTCTGGTCATCTCCTGTACTGTGTCTGCAGTCTCTGGTCATCTCCTGTACTGTGTCCGCAGTCTCTGGTCATCTCCTGTACTATGTCCGCAGTCTCTGGTCATCTCCTGTACTGTGTCCGCAGTCTCTGGTCATCTCCTGTACTATGTCCGCAGTCTCTGGTCATCCCTGTACTGTCCGCAGTCTCTGGTCATCTCCTGTACTGTCCGCAGTCTCTGGTCATCTCCTGTACTGTGTCCGCAGTCTCTGGTCATCTCCTGTACTGTCCGCAGTCTCTGGTCATCTCCTGTACTGTCCGCAGTCTCTGGTCATCTCCTGTACTATGTCCGCAGTCTCTGGTCATCTCCTGTACTGTGTCTGCAGTCTCTGACCGTCTCCTGTACTATGTCTGCAGTCTCCGGTCATCTCCTGTACTGTGTCCGCAGTCTCTGGTCATCTCCTGTACTATGTCCGCAGTCTCCGGTCATCTCCTGTACGATGTCTGCAGTCTCTGGTCATCTCCTGTACTGTGTCTGCAGTCTCTGGTCATCTCCTGTACTGTGTCCGCAGTCTCTGGTCATCTCCTGTACTGTGTCCGCAGTCTCTGGTCATCTCCTGTACTGTGTCCGCAGTCTCTGACCGTCTCCTGTAGTATATACATATCGAGTGGCAAATCCCCCCAGACGACGTGCGTGTGCACGAAACGCGTAGGAGGAGCCAGGAACGCCGTGACGTCACGCCGCCGGAGCATCGTGGAGCTCCGGCGGCCATCTTTACCATTGGACGTCACTCATCTCTCTGCTGGGTAAGAAACGCATACAAGCTTTAAGGAGAAGTCCGCAGGTCACCTATCAAGGGACCACACAGGAATATCTAGGAGCTCTGGAAGGAGGCTGTCATACCACCACATCCTGTCCAGCCGATGATTCTGAGGGGAATCTATATTGATAAACGCTCATTTTCCTGTGCGTTCTGGTGAGTGTGCACTTCTTCAGCACTATTTTGCACAACGCCTGATCATCAGGAGGATACGAAATAGAGGAGAGCACTAAAGTCACCTTATTCTATGAACTGTTGCTTTTGTTCAGTTATCTAATATTGATTTATTGATCTGATTCATTTGGTTTATTATAACGTTCTGGTTCTATAGCGCTGCATCTTTTGATCTACATACATATGCGGCCCCCTATATCCTGAGCATTGACCACCTCTGGTGTAGGGACTGTCGGAGCGCAGGTTGGATCTATGGCCGGCAATGATGGCAGAGTTGGAATATTTGGCCCTCGGTGAAGTTCGGGGGCCGTTCATAATGAGGGATCATTTCTGCCCCCCAGCGGCTCCCCATATTTCGCTCACACATTATGTGTTTGGTGTCACTTTTTGTGGATTTATTTTATGTTATTGAGTTTCATTTTCTTATTATTTGTCGGCTATAAATTCCTGAAATCAATCGATCGATAAAACTCATTATCTGGTACAACGGACACTCTGTATCGATCGGTCGCCAGCTTTATACACCAATCCCAGCGGCAGGAGAATTCGGCAGGCGAGGATTCCACCCTGACCCCCCCATGAGGATTCCACCCCTGACCCCCCCATGAGGATTCCACCCCTGACCCCCCCATGAGGATTCCACCCCTGACCCCCCAATGAGGATTCCACCCCTGACCCCCCCATGAGGATTCCACCCCTGACCCCCCAATGAGGATTCCACCCCTGACCCCCCCATGAGGATTCCACCCCTGACCCCCCCATGAGGATTCCACCCCTGACCCCCCAATGAGGATTCCACCCCTGACCCCCCCATGAGGATTCCACCCCTGACCCCCGAATGAGGATTCCACCCCTAACCCCCCCAATGAGGATTCCACCCCTGACCCCCCCCAATGAGGATTCCACCCCTGACCCCCCAATGAGGTTTCCATCCCTGACCCCCCCAATCAGGATTCCACCCCTGACTCACCCAATGAGGATTCCACCCCTGACCCCCCAATGAGGATTCCACCCCTGACCCCCCCAATGAGGATTCCACCCCTGACCCCCCAATGAGGATTTCACCCCTGACCCCCCAATGAGGATTCCACGCCTGATCCCCTGAGGATTCCACCCCTGACCCCCCAATGAGGATTCCACCCCTGACCCCCCAATGAGGATTCCACCCCTGACCCCCCCCAATGACGGGAGAAGATTTCATCAGGCGAGGATTCCACCCTGACCCCCCAATGAGGATTCCACCCCTGACCCCCCAATGAGGATTCCACCCCTGACCCCCCCAATGACGGGAGAAGATTTCATCAGGCGAGGATTCCCCCCCTGACCCCCCAATGAGGATTCCACCCCTGACTCCCCCCAATGAGGATTTCACCCCTGACCCCCCAATGAGGATTCCACGCCTGATCCCCTGAGGATTCCACCCCTGACCCCCCAATGAGGATTCCACCCCTGACCCCCCAATGAGGATTCCACCCCTGACCCCCCCCAATGACGGGAGAAGATTTCATCAGGCGAGGATTCCACCCTGACCCCCCAATGAGGATTCCACCCCTGACCCCCCAATGAGGATTCCACCCCTGACCCCCCCAATGACGGGAGAAGATTTCATCAGGCGAGGATTCCCCCCCTGACCCCCCAATGAGGATTCCACCCCTGACCCCCCCAATGACGGGAGAAGATTTCATCAGGCGAGGATTCCCCCCCTGACTCCCCAATGAGGATTCCACCCCTGACCCCCCCAATGACGGGAGAAGATTTCATCAGGCGAGGATTCCATCCCTGACCCCCCCCCCAATGAGGATTCCACCCCTGACCCCCCAATGAGGATTCCACCCCTGACCCCCCCAATGACGGGAGAAGATTTCATCAGGCGAGGATTCCATCCCTGACCCCCCAATGATGATTCCACCCCTGACCCCCCCAATGACGGGAGAAGATTTCATCAGGCGAGGATTCCACCCCTGACCCCCCAATGAGGATTCCACCCCTGACCCCCCAATGAGGATTCCACCCCTGACCCCCCCAATGACGGGAGAAGATTTCATCAGGCGAGGATTCCATCCCTGACCCCCCCAATGAGGATTCCACCCCTGACCCTCCCATTGAGGATTCCACCCCTGACCCTCCAATGAGGATTCCACCCCTGACCCCCCCAATGAGGATTCCACCCCTGACCCTCCAATGAGGATTCCATCCCTGACCCCCCCAATGAGGATTCCACCCCTGACCCCCCAATGAGGATTCCACCCCTGACCCCCCAATGAGGATTCCACCCCTGACCCCCCAATGAGGATTCCATCTCTGACCCCCCCCAAATGAGGATTCCACCCCTGACCCCCCCAATGAGGACTCCACCCCTGACCCCCCCAATGAGGATTCCACCCCTGACCCCCCAATGAGGATTCCACCCCTGACCCCCCCATTGAGGATTCCACCCCTGACCCCCCAATGAGGATTCCACCCCTTACCCCCCCAATGAGGATTCCACCCCTGACCCTCCAATGTGGATTCTATCCCTGACCCCCCCCCAATGAGGATTCCACCCCTGACCCCCCCCAATGAGGATTCCACCCCTGACCCCCCAATGAGGATTCCACCCCTGACCCCCCAATGAGAATTCCATCCCTGACCCCCCCCCCCAAATGAGGATTCCACCCCTGACCCCCCAATGAGAATTCCATCCCTGACCCCCCCAAATGAGGATTCCACCCCTGACCCCCCAATGAGAATTCCATCCCTGACCCCCCCCCAATGAGGATTCCACCCCTGAACCCCCAATGAGGATTCCACCCCTGACCCCCCAATGAGGATTCCACCCCTGACCCTCCAATGAGGATTCCACCCCTGACCCCCCAATGAGGATTCCACTCCTGACCCCCCCCAATGACGGGAGAAGATTTCGGTAGGTGAGGATTAAGGGGCGGACTGACCATTTGGAAACTCAGGCACTGCCCGAGGGCCCGGGGTCAGTAGGGGGCCCCATGAGATGCCCCTGGTACCTTTTTCATAGGCTTTTTTGAGTTTGGGCAAGGACACAGGGGCCCCATGATCCCCTATTGCCGGGGGCCCCATTTGTTGTCAGTCCGCCCCTGCGAGGATTCCACCCCTGACCCCCCAATGACGGGAGAAGATTTCGGCAGGCGAGGATTCCCTCAATGATGGGACATTTCTGGGCCTTTTGTTCCATCGGTCAGAATTGTGCCCAGATCCCCGGCGCTGCGCTCGCCCTCCTGGCGGGGAATTCCTCGGACATTTGGCGTCTTTGGTGCACCTGACATATTTCTCTGAAATCAGATCCTTCCTCTGAACAGACACATGCCAATCAATGTCCCTGGGGGAGGGGGTGGGGGGGGACAATCATCGTCCTGGGTGGGGGAGGGGGGGGGCACAGGACGTGCTGACATGTCTCTGCAAATTGATCCTCAAGATGTTCCGGGATTTTGGCTGGAAAAACACGTCCGAGGCGGAACACGTGCAGCCGCAATGTGCTTCTCATTTACTGCGAATACCTCCAATCCCGATATTAGGCGCCATGTGCGAGCAATTTACCGCAGGAAGACAAGTGGGAGAAATTGGGAGATTCTGCAGATTCGTCGGGGGGCAGGTGGGGGGTTTCGGCTCTTCTCTGCTCCGAAATCACCGCTGAGCACCCCCCTCCTCCCCCCAGGATGGTGTCACCGTCCGCCGCGTCTGCCTCCACCACAACGAAGACTCCATTCACACCAATGGAGCGCCAGGTCGGTTCCGCACATTTCCATTCATTTCAATGGACTGCCCTACGTGCGGGAAACTCTTCTGAGAGCCTTCGGAGAAATCGCTTCGCCAAGAAATGCATGTTTGCTGCGGCACCATGCGGTCCGCAGGCGATAAAATGTGCGTTCACAGATGTGGGGGGGTGTCATTCGGGGGGGTGTCATTTGTGGGGGGGGGTTTCATTCGGGGGTGTCATTCGAGGGGGTCATTCGGGGGGGGGTCATTCATAATTTTTATTATACAGAATTTATATAGCGCCAACAATGTGCGCAGCGCTGTACAATATCAATGGAGACCGTCCAATACAAGAGGGTGAGGGGGGCCCGGCTCCGAGGAGCTGACAATCTAAGAGGGAGGGGCAAGGGGTACAGGAGGTAATACCTGGGGGGGGGGGCGATGGAAGAATTCCAGTTCGGTTGTTAGGTGGAGGTGCGGTAGGCTTCCCTGAAGAGATGAACTTTCTGGGATCTCCGAAAGTTGGATAGAGTTGGGGATAGCAGGACAGACTGGGGTAGGGAGCTCCAGAGGATGGGAGAGGCTCTGGGCAGATTGGGGTAGGGAGTTCCAGAGGATGGAAGAAACTCTGGCCAAATTGGGGTAGGGAGTTCCAGAGGATGGGAGAAGCTCTGGCCAGATTGGGGTAGGGAGTTCCAGAGAATGGGAGAAACTCTGGCGAAATTGGGGTAGGGAGTTCCGGAGGATGGGAGAAACTCTGGCCAAATTGGGGTAGGGAGTTCCGGAGGATGGGAGAGGCTCTGGACAGATTGGGGTAGGGAGTTCCAGAGGATGGGAGAGGTTCTGGACAGACTGGGGTAGGGAGTTCCAGAAGATGGGAGAGGCGCTGACAGACTGAGGTAGGGAGTTCCAGAAGATGGGTGAGGCTCTGGACAGATTGGGGTAGGGAGTTCCAGAGGATGGGTGAGGCTCTGGACAGATTGGGGTAGGGAGTTCCAGAAGATGGGTGAGGCTCTGGACAGATTGGGGTAGGGAGTTCCAGAGGATGGGAGAGGTTCTGGACAGATTGAGGTCAGGAGATCCAGAAGATGGGAGAGGCTCTGGCCAGACTGAAGTAGGGAGTTCCAGAAGATGGGAGAGGCTTTGGCCAGACTGGAGTAGGGAGTTCCAGAAGATGGGAGAGGCTCTGGCCAGACTGGAGTAGGGAGTTCCAGAAGATGGGAGAGGCTTTGGCCAGACTGGAGTAGGGAGATCCAGAAGATGGGAGAGGCTTTGGCCAGACTGGAGTAGGGAGTTCCAGAGGATGGGAGAGGTTCTGGGCAGATTGGGTCTGGAGTTCCAGAAGATGGGTGAGGCTCTGGACAGACTGGGGTTGGGAGTTCCAGAAGATAGGAGAGGCTCTGGCCAGACTGGGGTAGGGAGTTCCAGAAGATGGGAGAGGCTCTGGGCAGATTGGGTCTGGAGTTCCAGAAGATGGGTGAGGCTCTGGACAGACTGGGGTAGGGAGTTCCAGAAGATGGGAGAGGCTCTGGAAAAGTCCTGGATGTGGGCATGGGAGGAGTTGACAAAGAAGCTGGAGAGGAGGAAGTCTGGGGGGGGGCGGACGGTTTGGGTGATCGATCGCCAATCACTGAAGCGGCTGCATTAGTTTTCTGTTTCTCTTTATTCTCACCTGGTGATCCTGCCAGTAATGCACTTCCTGTCCTCGGGTGACAACGTTCACTGTACAGCATCTATGGAAGAACAGCGTGGTCACCTGAGGACAGGAAACATGACATCAGCCCTTGTCAGGACTACAGAACACCTCCCGGTATAATGATGGGGGAGGGGGGGTGCGCAGACACTGCACTGGACAACACTGGATTTCTGGCAGGATCACCAATCACACCCTCCAATCCTCTTCCCAGAATTGAGGCTTTTGGGGCCCCACTGTTTTCGGTTTTTCTAGTTTTGGATGGAGTAGGGAAGGATTGGGGCCCCTGGCGGGTCTTTGTCCCCTCGGGGGGGGGGGGGGGGAGATGGGATTCCCCAGGGGAGGGGAAACCTTCCAATGGAGACACCCCTTCTGAGGGAGGATTTCCTCTCACTTCCTGTCGCTTCTCCGGGAAAAATCTCTCCAATGGGAATAAAGGGAAGCGAAAAGTGGTTGAGCTAAGAAAGTCTCCGCCCTCATCTGTCTCCATTGCTGTGTGGTGATTGGCTGGGAGGATCCTGTGCTGACTGTCTGCTGCATCTGTATCAATGTTCTAACAGTGGGGTAACAGTGAATGGAGGAGGATCAGGATAACAGTGAATGGAGGAGGATCAGGATAACAGTGAATGGAGGAGGATCAGGACAACAGTGAATGGAGGAGGATCAGGACAACAGTGAATGGAGGAGGATCAGGACAACAGTGAATGGAGGAGGATCAGGATAACAATGAATGGAGGAGGATCAAGATAACAGTGAATGGAGGAGGAGAGGGATAACAATGAATGGAGGAGGATCAGGATAACAATGAATGGAGGAGGATCAGGATAACAGTGAATGGAGGAGGATCAGGATAACAGTGAATGGAGGAGGATCAGGATAACAATGAATGGAGGAGGAGAGGGATAACAATGAATGGAGGAGGATCAAGATAACAGTGAATAGAGGAGGAGAGGGATAACAATGAATGGAGGAGTAGCGGGATAACAATGAATGGAGGAGGATCAGGATAACAGTGAATGGAGGAGGAGAGGAATAACAATGAATGGAGGAGTAGCGGGATAACAATGAATGGAGGAGGATCAGGATAACAATGAATGGAGGAGGATCAGGATAACAGTGAATGGAGGAGGATCAGGATAACAGTGAATGGAGGAGGATCAGGATAACAATGAATGGAGGAGGAGAGGGATAACAATGAATGGAGGAGGATCAAGATAACAGTGAATGGAGGAGGATCAGGATAACAATGAATGGAGGAGTAGCGGGATAACAATGAATGGAGGAGGATCAGGATAACAGTGAATGGAGGAGGAGAGGGATAACAATGAATGGAGGAGGGGAGGAATAACAGTGAATGGAGGAGGATCAGGATAACAGTGAATGGAGGAGGATCAGGATAACAGTGAATGGAGGAGGATCAGGATAACAGTGAATGGAGGAGGATCAGGATAACAGTGAAGGGAGGAGGATCAGGATAACAGTGAATGGAGGAGGATCAGGATAACAGTGAATGGAGGAGGATCAGGATAACAGTGAATGGAGGAGGATCAGGATAACAGTGAATGGAGGAGGAGCAGGATAACAGTGAATGGAGGAGGATCAGGATAACAGTGAATGGAGGAGGAGCAGGATAACAGTGAATGGAGGAGGATCAGGATAACAGTGAATGGAGGAGGATCAGGATAACAGTGAATGGAGGAGGAGCAGGATAACAGTGAATGGAGGAGGAGAGGGATAACAGTGAATGGAGGAGGAGCAGGATAACAGTGAATGGAGGAGGAGCAGGATAACAGTGAATGGAGGAGGGGTGATATGTGGGACTGATGATAGATAACTGTCTGTAGGTAACTCCCACCTCACTGACAGCGGTGACCCTCAGGGGGGCGGTACCCCACAGTGACACCCTGATCTCCAGTGACCCTAATAAACGGAGCTGAGCCCGGGGGAGGGGGTGTCGCTGTGGGTTCCATGGACTCTGCCGCCATCATGTGACCCCCCCCCCCCCCCCGATGGGCAGACATGTGATCTGTGGGATGTGAGCGGCTCGGTGGCCCCGGCCCATGTTGTTTGAACCCGCGCGTCGCGCTCCGCCTGCGTCCGTCACATTCGCTCTCCATCAATGGCGTTGTGTTTACAGCTCAGCGTTCTGTATAAATCCGCCCAATCCCGGCACACGCTACACGCTACACGCATGATTAACTCTTCGCATGAGAGCCAAGTCCACGCCATGGAAACCATCCCCCGCCCACCGGCTCACCGCCACAAATATGGGGGCCGCTCATCGGGGGACGTCCAAATTGTTCCACCCCGGGGGAGGGGGGGACACGTCTGTATGAGAGCCGGGGGGGGTGACACGTCTGTATGACAGCTGGGGGGGGACACACGTCTGTATGAGAGCCGGGGGGGGGACAAGTCTGTATGACAGCTGGGGGGGGGACACGTCTTTATGACAGCTGGGGGGGACACACGTCTGTATGACAGCTGGGGGACACACACGTCTGTATGACAGCTGGGGGGGGGACACGTCTGTATGACAGCTGGGGGGGGGGACACGTCTGTATGACAGCTGGGGACACACACGACTGTATGACAGCTGGGGGGGGGGGACACGTCTGTATGACACCTGGGGACACACACGTCTGTATGACAGCTGGGGGGACACGTCTGTGTGACAACAACCGGGGGGGACACACGTCTGTATGACAACCGGGGGGGGGGGGACACGTCTGTATGACAGCTGGGGGGACACACGACTGTATGACAGCTGGGGGGGGGACACGTCTGTATGACAGCTGGGGGGACACACGACTGTATGACAGCTGGGGGGGGGACACGTCTGTATGACAGCTGGGGGGGGACACGTCTGTATGACAGCTGGGGGGGGGACACGTCTGTATGACAGCTGGGGGGACACACGTCTGTATGACAGCTGGGGGGGGGACACGTCTGTATGACACCTGGGGACACACACGTCTGTGTGACAACAACTGGGGGGACACACGTCTGTATGACAACCGGGGGGGGGGACACGTCTGTATGACACCTGGGGACACACACGTCTGTATGACAGCTGGGGGGGGGACACACGTCTGTATGACAGCTGGGGGGACACATGTCTGTATGACAACTGGGGACACACACGTCTGTATTACAGCTGGGGGGGGGACACACGTCTGTATGACAGCTGGGGGGGACACATGTCTGTATGACAGCCGGACACACACACGTCTGTATGACAGCTGGGGGGACACGTCTGTGTGACAACAACCGGGGGCGGGGACACGTCTGTATGACAACCGGGGGGGGGGACACGTCTGTATGACAGTTGGGGGGACACATGCTGTATGACAGCCAGGGGGGGACACATCTGTATGACAGCTGGGGGGACACGTCTGTATGAGAGCCGGGGGGGGGGGACAAGTCTGTATGACAGGTGGGGGCAGAACACGTCTGTATGACAGCTGGGGGGACACGTCTGTGTGACAACAACCGGGGGGGGACACGTCTGTATGACAGGCGGGGGGGGGGAACACGTCTGATGCCAACATATTCCAGAGCGTTGCACCGGATCCTGGCGTGTTGGTGCCGGGTATTATATTAACAATCATTGGGGGATGGGGGTGGAAGTCCCGGATCGCACTGATCTCTATAGTAGTCCTTGAGCGACCTGCACTGCGATCTGCACAGACATCCGTGTCAGTCCCGGGTTCACAGTCATGGGGTGCGGCACATCACATGACTCCCGCAGGAACCAAACCGTATTCCCATGTGACTCCCGCAGGAACCGCACCGCATTCACATGTGACTCCCGCAGGAACCGCACCGCATTCACATGTGACTCCCGCAGGAACCGCACCACATTCACATGTGACTCCCGCAGGAACCGCATTCCCATGTGACTCCCGCAGGAACCGCACCGCATTCACATGTGACTCCCGCAGGAACCGCACCACATTCACATGTGACTCCCGCAGGAACCGCACCGCATTCACATGTGACTCCCGCATGAACCGCATTCCCATGTGACTCCCGCAGGAACCGCATTCACATGTGACTTCCGCATGAACCGCATTCCCATGTGACTCCCGCAGGAACCGCACCGCATTCACATGTGACTCCCGCAGGAACCGCACCACATTCACATGTGACTCCCGCAGGAACCGCACCGCATTCACATGTGACTCCCGCATGAACCGCATTCCCATGTGACTCCCGCAGGAACCGCACCGCATTCACATGTGACTCCCGCAGGAACCAAACCACATTCACATGTGACTCTCACAGGAACCGCACCGCATTCACATGTGACTCCCGCATGAACCGCACCGCATTCACATGTGACTCTCGCAGGAACCGCACCGCATTCACATGTGACTCCCGCAGGAACCGCACCACATTCACATGTGACTCTCACAGGAACCGCACCGCATTCACATGTGACTCCCGCAGGAACCGCACCGCATTCACATGTGACTCAGACAGGAACCGCACCGCATTCACATGTGACTCTCGCAGGAACCGCACCGCATTCACATGTGACTCTCGCAGGAACCGCACCGCATTCACATGTGACTCCCGCAGGAACCACACCGCATTCACATGTGACTCTCGCAGGAACCGCACCGCATTCCCATGTGACTCTCACAGGAACCGTACCGCATTCACATGTGACTCCCGCAGGAACCGCACCGCATTCACATGTGACTCCCGCAGGAACCGCACCGCATTCACATGTGACTCCCGCAGGAACCGCACCGCATTCACATGTGACTCTCGCAGGAACCGCACCGCATTCACATGTGACTCCCGCAGGAACCGCACCGCATTCCCATGTGACTCCCGCAGGAACCGCACCACATTCACATGTGACTCTCACAGGAACCGCACCACATTCACATGTGACTCTCGCAAGAACCGCACCGCATTCACATGTGACTCTCGCAGGAACCGCACCGCATTCACATGTGACTCAGACAGGAGCCGCACCACATTCACATGTGACTACCGCAGGAACCGCACCGCATTCACATGTGACTCTCGCAGGAACCGCACCGCATTCACATGTGACTCAGACAGGAGCCGCACCACATTCACATGTGACTCTCGCAAGAACCGCACCGCATTCACATGTGACTCTCGCAGGAACCGCACCGCATTCACATGTGACTCAGACAAGAGCCGCACCGCATTCCCATGTGACTACCGCAGGAACCGCACCGCATTCACATGTGACTCAGACAGGAGCCGCACCGCATGCACATGTGACTCTCGCAGGAACCGTACCGCATTCACATGTGACTCAGACAGGAACCGCACCGCATTCACATGTGACTCTCGCAGGAACCGCACCGCATTCACATGTGACTCCCGCAGGAACCGCACCACATTCACATGTGACTCTCGCAGGAGCCGCACCGCATTCACATGTGACTCCCGCAGGAACCACACCGCATTCACATGTGACTCCCGCAGGAACCACACCGCATTCCCATGTGACTCCCGCAGGAACCGCACCACATTCCCATGTGACTCCCGCAGGAACCGCACCACATTCACATGTGACTCTCGCAGGAACCGCACCGCATTCACATGTGACTCTCACAGGAACCGCACTGCATTCACATGTGACTCCCGCAGGAACCGCACCGCATTCACATATGACTCCCGCAGGAACCGCACCGCATTCACATGTGACTCTCGCAGGAACAGCACCGCATTCACATGTGACTCCCGCAGGAACCGCACCGCATTCCCATGTGACTCCCGCAGGAACCGCACCGCATTCCCATGTGACTCCCGCAGGAACCGCACCGCATTCACATGTGACTCTCGCAGGAACCGCACCGCATTCACATGTGACTCTCACAGGAACCGCACTGCATTCACATGTGACTCTCACAGGAACCGCACCGCATTCCCATGTGACTCCCGCAGGAACCGCACCGCATTCCCATGTGACTCCCGCAGGAACCGCACCGCATTCACATGTGACTCTCACAGGAACCGCACCGCATTCACATGTGACTCAGACAAGAGCCGCACCGCATTCCCATGTGACTCTCGCAGGAACCGCACCGCATTCACATGTGACTCTCACAGGAACCGCACTGCATTCACATGTGACTCTCACAGGAACCGCACCGCATTCCCATGTGACTCCCGCAGGAACCGCACCGCATTCCCATGTGACTCCCGCAGGAACCGCACCGCATTCCCATGTGACTCCCGCAGGAACCGCACCGCATTCACATGTGACTCTCACAGGAACCGCACCGCATTCACATGTGACTCTCGCAAGAACCGCACCGCATTCACATGTGACTCAGACAAGAGCCGCACCGCATTCCCATGTGACTACCGCAGGAACCGCACCGCATTCACATGTGACTCAGACAGGTGCCGCACCGCATTCACATGTGACTCCCGCAGGAACCACACTGCATTCCCATGTGACTCAGACAAGAACCGCACCGCATTCACATGTGACTCTCACAGGAACCGCACCGCATTCACATGTGACTCCCGCAGGAACCGCACCGCATTCCCATGTGACTCCCGCAGGAACCGCACCACATTCACATGTGACTCTCACAGGAACCGCACCGCATTCACATGTGACTCTCACAGGAACCGCACCACATTCACATGTGACTCCCGCAGGAACCACACCGCATTCCCATGTGACTCCCGCAGGAACCGCACCGCATTCACATGTGACTCTCGCAGGAACCGCACCACATTCACATGTGACTCTCACAGGAACCGCACCACATTCACATGTGACTCCCGCAAGAACCGCACCGCATTCACATGTGACTCAGACAAGAGCCGCACCGCATTCCCATGTGACTCTCGCAGGAACCGCACCGCATTCACATGTGACTCTCACAGGAACCGCACTGCATTCACATGTGACTCTCACAGGAACCGCACCGCATTCCCATGTGACTCCCGCAGGAACCGCACCGCATTCCCATGTGACTCCCGCAGGAACCGCACCGCATTCCCATGTGACTCCCGCAGGAACCGCACCGCATTCACATGTGACTCTCACAGGAACCGCACCGCATTCACATGTGACTCTCGCAAGAACCGCACCGCATTCACATGTGACTCAGACAAGAGCCGCACCGCATTCCCATGTGACTCCCGCAGGAACCGCACCACATTCACATGTGACTCTCACAGGAACCGCACCGCATTCACATGTGACTCTCACAGGAACCGCACCACATTCACATGTGACTCCCGCAGGAACCGCACCGCATTCACATGTGACTCTCGCAGGAACCGCACCACATTCACATGTGACTCTCACAGGAACCGCACCACATTCACATGTGACTCTCGCAAGAACCGCACCGCATTCACATGTGACTCAGACAAGAGCCGCACCGCATTCACATGTGACTCAGACAAGAGCCGCACCGCATTCCCATGTGACTCCCGCAGGAACCGCACCACATTCACATGTGACTCAGACAAGAACCGCACCGCCTTCACATGTGACTCAGACAAGAACCGCACCGCATTCACATGTGACTCAGACAAGAACCGCACCGCATTCACATGTGATTTCTGTGCGCTGCAATTCCAGCCATACATTTTGTTCGATTCGCACCGCATCGGCACCGAAATAGCGGACGACCCTTTTTTCGCACCAGAATCGGATCACACGTGTGTGAGGACATCACACCGCGTTTGAGGACTGATTTCGGAGGGCGTCAACTCCACATACACACCCGCAGCGGTTCACAGGAACGGGGGGCGATGCGGTGCAGAGATCGCAGAAACCGATGCAAATTCCGTGTTGCGTCAGGGTGAACCCTCCGATTACTCTGAGGTCCAATGAAATCAGTCGATTCTCGACCCGTGTATGGCCGGCATTGAGCTACAGTCACGGTATTGCGTGTCAGAGACGGGCGCAAAGTCACGGAGCCGCGCTGCCATTTACACGTCATACGGCGGGGACACGGATTGTTGGTGGCGCCTCCACACATCTTCACATGCGGCACGTGAATGTTTGGTGTATACCCGGGAATATATCCTCTCCCCAGGCAGGTCGTTTATACCCGGGAATATATCCTCTCCCCAGGCAGGTCGTTTATACCCGGGAATATATCGCCCCCTCCAGGCAGGACGTTTATACCCGGGAATATATCGCCCCCTCCAGGCAGGACGTTTATACCCGGGAATATATCGCCCCCTCCAGGCAGGATGTTTATACCCGGGAATATATCGCCCCCTCCAGGCAGGATGTTTATACCCGGGAATATATCGCCCCCTCCAGGCAGGATGTTTATACCCGGGAATATATCGCCCCCTCCAGGCAGGACGTTTATACCCGGGAATATATCCTCTCCCCAGGCAGGACGTTTATACCCGGGAATATATCGCCCCCTCCAGGCAGGATGTTTATACCCGGGAATATATCGCCCCCTCCAGGCAGGATGTTTATACCCGGGAATATATCGCCCCCTCCAGGCAGGATGTTTATACCCGGGAATATATCGCCCCCTCCAGGCAGGACGTTTATACCCGGGAATATATCCTCTCCCCAGGCAGGACGTTTATACCCGGGAATATATCGCCCCCTCCAGGCAGGACGTTTATACCCGGGAATATATCGCCCCCTCCAGGCAGGACGTTTATACCCGGGAATATATCCTCTCCCCAGGCAGGTCGTTTATACCCGGGAATATATCGCCCCCTCCAGGCAGGACGTTTATACCCGGGAATATATCGCCCCCTCCAGGCAGGACGTTTATACCCGGGAATATATCCTCTCCCCAGGCAGGTCGTTTATACCCGGGAATATATCCCCTCTCCAGGCAGGACGTTTATACCCGGGAATATATCGCCCCCTCCAGGCAGGATGTTTATACCCGGGAATATATCGCCCCCTCCAGGCAGGATGTTTATACCCGGGAATATATCGCCCCCTCCAGGCAGGATGTTTATACCCGGGAATATATCGCCCCCTCCAGGCAGGATGTTTATACCCGGGAATATATCGCCCCCTCCAGGCAGGACGTTTATACCCGGGAATATATCCTCTCCCCAGGCAGGACGTTTATACCCGGGAATATATCGCCCCCTCCAGGCAGGATGTTTATACCCGGGAATATATCGCCCCCTCCAGGCAGGACGTTTATACCCGGGAATATATCGCCCCCTCCAGGCAGGACGTTTATACCCGGGAATATATCCTCTCCCCAGGCAGGACGTTTATACCCGGGAATATATCGCCCCCTCCAGGCAGGATGTTTATACCCGGGAATATATCGCCCCCTCCAGGCAGGACGTTTATACCCGGGAATATATCCCCTCTCCAGGCAGGACGTTTATACCCGGGAATATATCGCCCCCTCCAGGCAGGATGTTTATACCCGGGAATATATCGCCCCCTCCAGGCAGGATGTTTATACCCGGGAATATATCGCCCCCTCCAGGCAGGATGTTTATACCCGGGAATATATCGCCCCCTCCAGGCAGGACGTTTATACCCGGGAATATATCCTCTCCCCAGGCAGGACGTTTATACCCGGGAATATATCGCCCCCTCCAGGCAGGATGTTTATACCCGGGAATATATCCTCTCCCCAGGCAGGTCGTTTATACCCGGGAATATATCGCCCCCTCCAGGCAGGACGTTTATACCCGGGAATATATCCTCTCCCCAGGCAGGACGTTTATACCCGGGAATATATCGCCCCCTCCAGGCAGGACGTTTATACCCGGGAATATATCGCCCCCTCCAGGCAGGACGTTTATACCCGGGAATATATCCCCTCCCCAGGCGGGACGTTTATACCCGGGAATATATCCTCTCCCCAGGCAGGTCGTTTATACCCGGGAATATATCGCCCCCTCCAGGCAGGACGCTTATACCCGGGAATATATCCCCTCTCCAGGCAGGACGTTTATACCCGGGAATATATCGCCCCCTCCAGGCAGGATGTTTATACCCGGGAATATATCGCCCCCTCCAGGCAGGATGTTTATACCCGGGAATATATCGCCCCCTCCAGGCAGGATGTTTATACCCGGGAATATATCGCCCCCTCCAGGCAGGATGTTTATACCCAGGAATATATCGCCCCCTCCAGGCAGGACGTTTATACCCGGGAATATATCCTCTCCCCAGGCAGGACGTTTATACCCGGGAATATATCGCCCCCTCCAGGCAGGATGTTTATACCCGGGAATATATCGCCCCCTCCAGGCAGGACGTTTATACCAGGGAATATATCGCCCCCTCCAGGCAGGACGTTTATACCCGGGAATATATCGCCCCCTCCAGGCAGGACGTTTATACCCGGGAATATATCGCCCTCTCCAGGCAGGACGTTTATACCCGGGAATATATCGCCCTCTCCAGGCAGGACGTTTATACCCGGGAATATATCGCCCCCTCCAGGCAGGACGTGGTCAGTACACTCGCGGACAGGCCTGTGGATTGGGATTTCTCCGGGACATTTGAACCCTCCGGTGGAGGAATTTGCCGCCATTTTGCCGCCGTCGGCTGTCAGTTGTCTCCTGAGATCTGCTGACAAATTAATGGGCAGAAAGGTGAAGTGACAGTTTGGTGAACATGTGAGGAGCGGCACATGTCAGCGCCGTGCCCCCGGTGACACCGACCAGCAGGGGGGCTCACACAGGGCGCTCAGGTTACAGATTTAACACTCAGTTCAAACAAAGAGCCGGGCGGCCATGTGGGGGGCCACGAGGGCAACAATAATACATCACCACTGATGGGGCCAATCATCTGATCGGGGGAAGACGCAGGACCCCCAGAGAGCTGTACAATGAGGGGGACCCCGGCTGTCTCTGTACAATGAGGGGGACGCCGGCTGTCTCTGTACAATGAGGGGGACCCCGGCTGTCTCTGTACAATGAGGGGGACCCCGGCTGTCTCTGTACAATGAGGGGGATGCCGGCTGTCTCTGTACAATGAGGGGGACCCCGGCTGTCTCTGTACAATGAGGGGGACGCCGGCTGTCTCTGTACAATATGGGGGGTGCTGGCTGTCTGTGTACAATGAGGGGGACCCCGGCTGTCCCTGTACAATGAGGGGACCCCGACTGTCTCTGTACAATGAGGGGGACGCCAGCTGTCTCTGTACAATGAGGGGGACCCCGGCTGTCTCTGTACAATGAGGGGACCCCGACTGTCTCTGTACAATGAGGGGGACGCCAGCTGTCTCTGTACAATGAGGGGGACCCCGGCTGTCTCTGTACAATGAGGGGGACCCCGGCTGTCTCTGTACAATGAGGGGGACCCCGGCTGTCTCTGTACAATGAGGGGGACCCCGGCTGTCTCTGTACAATGAGGGGGACACCGGCTGTCTCTGTACAATATGGGGGACCCCGGCTGTCTCTGTACAATGAGGGGGACCCCGGCTGTCTCTGTACAATGAGGGGGACACCGGCTGTCTCTGTACAATATGGGGGACCCCGGCTGTCTCTGTACAATGAGGGGGACGCCGGCTGTCTCTGTACAATATGGGGGACCCCAGTTGTCTCTGTACAATGAGGGGGACGCCGGCTGTCTCTGAACAATATGGGGGGTGCTGGCTGTCTGTGTACAATGAGGGGGACCCCGGCTGTCCCTGTACAATGAGGGGGACCCCGGCTGTCTCTGTACAATGAGGGGACCCCGACTGTCTCTGTACAATGAGGGGGACGCCAGCTGTCTCTGTACAATATGGGGGGCGCTGTCTGTCTGTGTACAGTGAGGGGGACCCCGGCTGTCTCTGTACAATATGGGGGACCCCGGCTGTCTCTGTACAAAGAAGGGGGTGCCGGCTGTCTCTGTAAAATATGGGGGGCCCCGGCTGTCTCTGTACAATGAGGGGGACCCCGGCTGTCTATGTACAATGAGGGGGACCCCGGCTGTCTCTGTACAATGAGGGGGACGCCGGCTGTCTCTGTACAATGAGGGGGACCCCGGCTGTCTCTGTACAATGAGGGGGACGCCGGCTGTCTCTGTACAATATGGGGGGCGCTGGCTGTCTGTGTACAATGAGGGGGACCCCGGCTGTTTGTGTACAATGAGGGGGACCCCGGCTGTCTGTGTACAATATGGGGGACCCCGGCTGTCTCTGTACAAAGAAGGGGGTGCCGGCTGTCTCTGTACAATATGGGGGGCCCCGGCTGTCTCTGTACAATGAGGGGGACCCCGGCTGTCTATGTACAATGAGGGGGACCCCGGCTGTCTATGTACAATGAGGGGGACCCTGGCTGTCTCTGTACAATGAGGGGGACCCCAGCTGTCTCTGTACAATGAGGGGGACCCCGGCTGTCTCTGTACAATGAGGGGGACCCCAGCTGTCTCTGTACAATGAGGGGGACGCCGGCTGTCTCTGTACAATGAGGGGGACCCCGGCTGTCTCTGTACATTGAGGGGGACCCCGGCTGTCTCTGTACATTGAGGGTGACCCCGGCTGTCTCTGTATGAGGAGGACCCCGACTGTCTCTGTACATTGAGGGGGACCCCGGCTGTCTCTGTACAATGAAGGGGACCCCGGCTGTCTCTGTACAATGAGGGGGACCCCGGCTGTCTCTGTACAATGAGGGGGACCCCGGCTGTCTCTGTACAAAGAGGGGGACCCGGCTGTCTCTGTACAATGAGGGGGACCCCGGCTGTCTCTGTACAATGAGGGGGACCCCGGCTGTCTCTGTACATTGAGGGGGACCCCGGCTGTCTCTGTACAATGAGGGGGACCCCGGCTGTCTCTGTACAATGAGGGGGACGCCGGCTGTCTCTGTACATTGAGGGGGACCCCGGCTGTCTCTGTACATTGAGGGGGACCCCGGCTGTCTCTGTACAATGAGGGGACCCCGACTGTCTCTGTACATTGAGGGGGACCCCGGCTGTCTCTGTACAATGAGGGGACCCCGACTGTCTCTGTACATTGAGGGGGACCCCGGCTGTCTCTGTACATTGAGGGGGACCCCGGCTGTCTCTGTACAATGAGGGGACCCCGACTGTCTCTGTACAATGAGGGGGACCCCGGCTGTCTGTGTACAATGAGGGGGACCCCGGCTGTCTCTGTACATTGAGGGGGACCCTGGCTGTCTCTGTACAATGAGGGGACCCCGACTGTCTCTGTACAATGAGGGGACCCCGGCTGTCTCTGTACAATGAGGGGACCCCGACTGTCTCTGTACATTGAGGGGGACCCCGGCTGTCTCTGTACATTGAGGGGGACCCCGACTCTCTCTGTACATTGAGGGGGACCCCGGCTGTCTCTGTACAATGAGGGGGACCCCGGCTGTCTCTGTACAATGAGGGGACCCCGACTGTCTCTGTACATTGAGGGGGACCCCGGCTGTCTCTGTACATTGAGGGGGACCCCGGCTGTCTCTGTACAATGAGGGGGACCCCGGCTGTCTCTGTACATTGAGGGGGACCCCGGCTGTCTCTGTACAATGAGGGGGACCCCGACTCTCTCTGTACATTGAGGGGGACCCCGCCTGTCTCTGTACAATGAGGGGGACCCCGGCTGTCTCTGTACATTGAGGGGGACCCCGGCTGTCTCTGTACAATGAGGGGACCCCGACTGTCTCTGTACATTGAGGGGGACCCCGGCTGTCTCTGTACATTGAGGGGGACCCCGGCTGTCTCTGTACAATGAGGGGGACCCCGACTCTCTCTGTACATTGAGGGGGACCCCGGCTGTCTCTGTACATTGAGGGGGACCCCGGCTGTCTCTGTGGGGGATGCCAGATAACAAAGTAATGGAATACAAATTGGAAGTAAAACGCTTCTTCTAATAATTGATATTAAACCCAGAAATGTCACAAATTCCATCTTAGCGATCGTTAGATGTGGCGACTGCATTCGTTTTCTTCTTTTAGCCCCTTTTTCCCCTCTGCTTTCACCTGGTAATCTGGCCAGTAACACCCCTCATGTATTGGAGTGCCCCCACTCTGGAGGAAGGAGCACAGGGGGCACAGCAGACAGCAGCATTATCAGTCTGGGGGGGGGGGGAGGGGAGTGTTAGATGGACTAACAGATTTAGATACACTAACAAACTCCAGCTCATGCGTTATCATCATTCACAGACACAGTTTTGTTCCTTCTGGGATACAGAAATGCTGATCATTGTAAGCCCCCCTGTCAGTGGGAAATGGTTCGTCTCAACCCTGTAACTGCTACATCCGCAGGAGAGCTTGTTCTTTTGAACAGGACAGGATCACCGGATGAAAATAAAAGAAAACTAATGCAGCCGTCACGATTGGTGAGCCGCTTTTAGGTTCAACGCAACCTATTAAAAAAGCGCATTTTCTACTGCAAGAGTGTGAAGAAACCTAAAAAGGTGAATATTCTGCGCTATAAATGGGGGGGGGGAGTCAGATCTCTTCGCTAACCCCCCAGCCCCCCTCCTGCTCCGGGCCGCGCTGGGGTCGCCAGTGACCATGAAATCGTTTAAGCGCGGAGTCGGGGGGGATGAGCTCAGGCAGCCGGATGGAGAAACTCTAGAAGATGGAATGTAAACGTTGTTTAGAAATCATAAAATCTCTGAAATAAAATCGTTTAAACACCAAATTAGCGCAATGAGTCTTCTGCGTCGCGGATCTACCAGGGGAGGGAAACGACCCCAGAAATAGTTCTCCGAAGATTCCGAAACCGGAGACGTCAGAGTGGGGGGGGGGGGGGGGAGCGGACGGTGATTACAGCAAAGAGGACCTGTCACCCAGCACTTCACTCGTTACTGAGATGATGGGGTCTGTCTGCAGGAACAAAACAGTGCGACCCCCGAAAAGCAGAGCGCCTGACTCCGCCCATAATTCTGCTGGAATGACCGAGGAGTAGCGTACATGGAAATCCAAATTTACTGACGTTTTGGTCCTGGAACCCAATTAACCCCGCCCATTTTATGAGCCCACTTTGTGTGTGTGGGGGGGGGGATACACCTAAATCGTGGACACTTTACATGTTGGGCCCACCTAGATCCCCCCTTTAAATATACAGGGACCATCGACCACAGTCATGATCGGGACCCCCATACCTCCCGCACTATATTAGATGGAAGCAGTAATGATCGGGACCCCCATACCTCCTGCACTATATTAGATGGAAGCAGTAATGATCGGGACCCCCGTACCTCCTGCACTATATTAGATGGAAGCAGTAATGATCGGGACCCCCGTACCTCCAGCGCTGTATTAGATGGAGGCAGTAATGATCGGGACCCCCATACCTCCAGCGCTGTATTAGATGGAGGCAGTAATGATCGGGACCCCCATACCTCCCGCACTATATTAGATGGAAGCAGTAATGATCGGGACCCCCATACCTCCAGCGCTGTATTAGATGGAAGCAGTAATGATCGGGACCCCCATACCTCCAGCACTATATTAGATGGAGGCAGTAATGATCGGGACCCTCATACCTCCCCACTATATTAGATGGAGGCAGTGATGATCGGGACCCCCATACCTCCCGCACTATATTAGATGGAGGCAGTGATGATCGGGACCCCCATACCTCCCGCACTATATTAGATGGAGGCAGTAATGATCGGGACCCCCATACCTCCCGCACTATATTAGATGGAGGCAGTGATGATCGGGACCCCCATACCTCCCGCACTATATTAGATGGAGGCAGTGATGATCGGGACCCCCATACCTCCCGCACTATATTAGATGGAGGCAGTGATGATCGGGACCCCCATACCTCCCGCACTATATTAGATGGAAGCAGTGATGATCGGGACCCCCATACCTCCCGCACTATATTAGATGGAGGCAGTAATGATCGGGACCCCCATACCTCCCACACTATATTAGATGGAGGCAGTAATGATCGGGACCCCCATACCTCCAGCGCTGTATTAGATGGAGGCAGTAATGATCGGGACCCCCATACCTCCAGCACTGTATTAGATGGAGGCAGTAATGATCGGGACCCCCATACCTCCAGCGCTGTATTAGATGGAAGCAGTAATGATCGGGACCCCCATACCTCCAGCACTATATTAGATGGAGGCAGTAATGATCGGGACCCTCATACCTCCCCACTATATTAGATGGAGGCAGTGATGATCGGGACCCCCATACCTCCCGCACTATATTAGATGGAGGCAGTGATGATCAGGACCCCCATACCTCCCGCACTATATTAGATTGAGGCAGTAATGATCGGGACCCCCATACCTCCAGCGCTGTATTAGATGGAGGCAGTAATGATCGGGACCCCCATACCTCCAGCGCTGTATTAGATGGAGGCAGTAATGATCGGGACCCCCATACCTCCCGCACTATATTAGATGGAGGCAGTAATGATCGGGACCCCCGTACCTCCCGCACTATATTAGATGGAAGCAGTAATGATCGGGACCCCCATACCTCCCGCACTATATTAGATGGAGGCAGTAATGATCGGGACCCCCGTACCTCCAGCGCTGTATTAGATGGAAGCAGTAATGATCGGGACCCCCATACCTCCCGCACTATATTAGATGGAGGCAGTGATGATCGGGACCCCCATACCTCCCGCACTATATTAGATGGAGGCAGTGATGATCGGGACCCTCATACCTCCCGCACTATATTAGATGGAAGCAGTAATGATCGGGACCCTCATACCTCCCCACTATATTAGATGGAGGCAGTAATGATCGGGACCCCCATACCTCCCGCACTATATTAGATGGAGGCAGTGATGATCGGGACCCCCATACCTCCCGCACTATATTAGATGGAGGCAGTGATGATCGGGACCCCCATACCTCCCGCACTATATTAGATGGAGTCAGTGATGATCGGGACCCCCGTACCTCCCGCACTATATTAGATGGAGTCAGTGATGATCGGGACCCCCGTACCTCCCGCACTATATTAGATGGAGGCAGTGATGATCGGGACCCCCATACCTCCCGCAGTATATTAGATGGAGTCAGTGATGATCGGGACCCCCGTACCTCCCACAGAAATAGAGGACATCTCAGAGTCCTAGTTGGGGAATCTCTCTGCAGACAAGTGGGAGGCGGTGCAGATTCCATGCTTTGGGCCCCGTGTATAAAGGGCCCATTCATAGCGGATGACACAATGAGGATTCAATCATTTCTGGGAAATGACATCATTAAATGTGATTGGTGCTTCTCCACCTGACAGTGCCGGCTAAGGGAACACACGGCTGATATGATCCGGCTGAGGGGGCAGCAGCTGCCGCACTACAAGTCCCGGCACTACCAGTCCTGGCACTACCTGTCCCAGCACTACAAGTCCCAGCACTACCAGTCCCGCCACTACCAGTCCCAGCACTACCTGTCCCGGCACTACCTGTCCCGACAATACAAGTCCCAGCACTACCAGTCCCGCCACTACCAGTCCCAGCACTACCAGTCCCGCCACTACCAGTCCCAGCACTACAAGTCCCAGCACTACAAGTCCCAGCACTACCAGTCCCGCCACTACCAGTCCCAGCACTACCAGTCCCAGCACTACAAGTCCCAGCACTACCTGTCCCGGCACTACCTGTCCCGACAATACAAGTCCCAGCACTACCAGTCCCGGCAATACAAGTCCCGGCACTACCAGTCCCAGCACTACCTGTCCTGACAATACAAGTCCCAGCACTGCCAGTCCCACCACTACCAGTCCCGGCACTACAAGTCCCAGCACTACCAGTCCCAGCACTACCAGTCCCAGCACTACCAGTCCTGCCACTACCAGTCCCAGCACTACAAGTCCCAGCACTACCAGTCCCGCCACTACCAGTCCCAGCACTACAAGTCCCGGCACTACCAGTCCCGGCACTACAAGTCCCGGCACTACCAGTCCCGGCACTACCAGTCCCGCCACTACCAGTCCCGGCAATACAAGTCCCGGCACTACCAGTCCCGCCACTGCCTGTCCCGGCACTACCAGTCCCGGCATAACAGTCCCAGCACTACCAGTCCCGGCACTACCAGTCCCAGCACTACCAGTCCCAGCACTACAAGTCCCAGCACTACCAGTCCCGCCACTACCAGTCCCGGCACTACCTGTCCCGGCACTACCTGTCCCGGCACTACCAGTCCCGGCACTACCAGTCCCGGCACTACCAGTCCCGGCAATACAAGTCCCGGCACTACCAGTCCCGGCAATACAAGTCCCGGCAATACAAGTCCCGGCACTACCAGTCCCGGCACTACCAGTCCCGGCACTACAAGTCCCGGCACTACAAGTCCCAGCACTACAAGTCCCAGCACTACCAGTCCCGGCAATACAAGTCCCGGCACTACCAGTCCCGGCACTACCAGTCCCGGCACTACCTGTCCTGACAATACAAGTCCCAGCACTACCAGTCCCGCCACTACCAGTCCCGGCACTACCAGTCCTGGCACTACCAGTCCCAGCACTACCAGTCCCAGCACTACCAGTCCTGCCACTACCAGTCCCAGCACTACAAGTCCCAGCACTACCAGTCCCGCCACTACCAGTCCCAGCATTACAAGTCCCGGCACTACCAGTCCCGGCACTACCAGTCCCGGCATAACAGTCCCAGCACTACCAGTCCCGCCACTACCAGTCCCGCCACTACCAGTCCCGGCAATACAAGTCCCGGCCAGGGGCGTACTGACCATTTGGAAACTCGGGCACTGCCCGAGGGCCCGGGGTCAGTAGGGGGCCCCATGAGATGCCCCTGGTACCTTTTTCATAGGCTTTTTTGAGTTTGGGCAAGGACACAGGGGCCCCATGATCCCCTATTGCCCAGGGGCCCCATGAGTTGTAAGTCCGCCCCTGGTCCCGGCACTACCAGTCCCGGCAATACAAGTCCCAGCACTACCTGTCCTGACAATACAAGTCCCGGCACTACCAGTCCCAGCACTACCAGTCCCGGCACTACCAGTCCCGGTACTACCAGACCCAGCACTACCAATCCCAGCACTACCAGTCCCGCCACTACCAGTCCCGGCAATACAAGTCCCGC
The DNA here is from genome assembly GCF_062004578.1 of Staurois parvus. Lineage (NCBI taxonomy): Eukaryota > Metazoa > Chordata > Amphibia > Anura > Ranidae > Staurois > Staurois parvus. Next base: position 166,557 of record NW_028319426.1, read on the forward strand.
CACTACTAGTCCCAGCACTACCAGTCCCGGCACTACCAGTCTTGGCACTACAAGTCCCGGCACTACCAGTCCCGGCACTACCAGTCCCGGCACTACCAGTCCCGGCACTACCAGTCCCGCCACTACCAGTCCCGGCACTACCAGTCCCGGCAATACAAGTCCCAGCACTACCAGTTCCAGCACTACCAGTCTCAGCAAGTACAGAAGAATGGATTGAAAGAACAGTTTAAATATTGTTTTGAAAATGTTGAACTCAGTAAATACAACCAATGATTACTTACAGCTAACAGAGCCGGACACCCCAAAACACGAGACTCTCTGCAGCTCCGGCAATCAGCAATAACTACCCATTGTTAGAATCATAGAAGAAGATAGGAAACACTAAGGGGGTCCATCATATCGCCCCCCCCCCTTCCTCTCTAGGAGAGTTAATTACTTAGAACCCTAAAACTTTATATATATATACAGTTGTGCTCAAAAGTTTCCCTCCCCCGGCAGAAATTGTGAAATGTTGGCATTGATATTGAAAATATGGCGGATCTGCCAAACATGCTCTTTTATTGGAGGACGGTGATCATGTGACGCCATTTATTATCACAGAGTTGTTTGGCTCCTTTTTAAATAATAATAATAGAAATCACCCAAATGGCCCGAATCAGAAGTCTCCGCCCCTGGATCAGAAGTCTCCGCCCCTGGATCAGAAGTCTCCGCCCCCGGATCAGAAGTCTCCAACCCCCGGATCAGAAGTCTCCACCCTCATATCAGAAGTCTCCGCCCCCTGGATCAGAAGTCTCCGCCCCCTGGATCAGAAGTCTCCGCCCCCGGATCAGAAGTCTCCGCCCCCTGGAATGTTGGGCCTTGGTACAGACACACAAGGGGACACACACGGGTTACAATGCCAATTAGAGGTTCATGTCCCACATCTGTGGCTTCTTACATCACAATCGGTGTCAGTGTATAAATAGTCGGGGAGTTTGTTCGCTCTCACATGGAAGCACTGACTAGGCTAGATACTGAGCCATGGGGAGCAAAAAAGAACTGTCAAAAGTCCTGCATAACAAGGTAATGGAACTTTATAAAGATGGAAAAGAACATAAAAAGATGTCCAAAGCCTTGAATCTGCCAATCAGTTCTGTTATATCACCTATTAAGAAGTGGAAAATTCGGGGATCTCTGGATACCAAGCCGAGGTCAGGGAGACCAAGAAAGATTGCAGCCACAACTGACAGAAGAATTGTCCGGGGTACAAAGGGGAACCCCCCACAGTGACCTCAGGAGAAATCCAGGCTGCTCTGGGAAAAGATGGTGCGGTTGTTTTTAATGAGTACAATAATACGGTGATACTTGAACAAAAATGAGCTGCATGGTGGAGGTGCCAGAAAGAAGCTTTTACTGCACCAGTGACACAACAAAGCCCGGTTACAATATGCCTGACAACACCTTCACATGCCTAACCGGGCCTTCTTGTGTCATTGATGCAGTAAAAGCTTCTTTCTGGCACCTCCACCATGCAGCTCATTTTTGTTCAAGTATCACCGTATTATTGTACTCATTAAAAACAACCGCACCATCTTTTCCCAGAGCAGCCTGGATTCCTCCAGCGGTCACCTGTGGGGGGTTCCCTTTGTATCCCGGACAATTCTTCTGTCAGTTGTGGCTGCAATCTTTCTTGGTCTCCCTGACCTCGGCTTGGTATCCAGAGATCCCCGAACTTTCCACTTCTTAATAGGTGACATAACAGAACTGATTGGCAGATTCAAGGCTTTGGACATCTTTTTATGTCCTTTTCCATCTTTATAAAGTTCCATTACCTTGTTATGCAGGACTTTTGACAGTTCTTTTCTGCTCCCCATGGCTCAGTATCTAGCCTAGTCAGTGCTTCCACATGAGAGCCAACAAACTCCCCGACTATTTATACACTGACACTGATTGTGATGTAAGAAGCCACAGATGTGGGACATGAACCTCTAATTGGCATTGTACCCCGTGTGTGTCCCCTTGTGTGTCTGTACCAAGGCCCAACATTCCAGGGGGCGGAGACTTCTTATCCGGGGGCGGAGATTTCTAAAATGGGGCGGAGACTTCTGATACGGGGGTGGAGACTTCTGATCCGAGGGCCGGAGACTTCTGATCCGGGGGGGCGGAGACTTCTGATCCGGGGGGCGGATACTTCTGATCCGGGGGACGGAGACTTCTGATCCGAGGGCCGGAGACTTCTGATACGGGGGGCGGAGACTTCTTGTCTGAGGGGCGGAGACTTCTGATCTGGGGGTGGAGACTTATGATCCTGGAGGTTGAGACTTCTGATCCGGGGGCGGAGACTTCTGATATGGGGTGGAGACTTCTGATCGGGGGGCGGAGGCTTCTGATCCGAGGGTGCAGACTTCTGACCCGGGGGCAGAGACTTCTGGTCCGGGGGTGGAGACTTCTGATCCGGAGGCGGAGACTTCTGATCCGGGGGCGGAGACTTCTGATCCGGGGGTGGAGACTTCTGATCCGGTGGTGGAGACTTCTGATCCGGTGGTGGAGACTTCTGATCCAGGGGGTGGAGACTTCTGATCCGGGGGCAAAGACTTCTGATCCAGGGGTGGAGACTTCTGATCCAGGGGGCGTAGACTTCTGATCCGGGGGTGGAGACTTCTGATTCGGGGGGCAGAGACTTCTGATCCGGAGGCAGAGACTTCTGATCCGGTGGTGGAGACTTCTGATCCAGGGGGTGGAGACTTCTGATCCAGGGGGCAAAGACTTCTGATCCAGGGGTGGAGACTTCTGATCCAGGGGGCGTAGACTTCTGATCCGGGGGGCAGAGACTTCTGATTCGGGGGGCAGAGACTTCTGATCTGGGGCGGAGACTTCTGATCCGGGGGGCGGAGACTTCAGATCCAGGGGGCGAAGACTTCTGATCCGAGGGTGGAGACTTCTGATCCAGGGGGTGGAGACTTCTGATCCGGGGACAGAGACTTCTGATCCGAGGGTGGAGACTTCTGATCCGGGGGGCGGAGACTTCTGATCCGAGGGTGGAGACTTCTGATCCAGGGGGCGGAGACTTCTGATCCGAGGGTGGAGACTTCTGATCCGGGGACGGAGACTTCTGATCCGGGGGCGGAGACTTCTGATCCGGGGAGCGGAGACTTCTGATCCGGGGGGCGGAGACTTCTGATCCAGGGGGTGGAGACTTCTGATCCGGGGGCGGAGACTTCTGATCCGGGGGCGGAGACTTCTGATCCGGGCCATTTGGGTGATTCCTGTTATCATTATGATTTTAAAAGGAGCCGAACACCTCTGTGATAATAAATGGCGTCACATGACCATCATCCTCCAATAAAAGAGCATGTTTTGGCAGATCCGTCATATCTTCAATATCAATGCCAACATTTCACAATTTCTGCCGGGGGAGGGAAACTTTGGAGCACAACTGTATATATATATATATTTGGTAGCAGAGACCCTAGAGAATAAAATGGCGATCGTTGCAATTTTTTATGTCATGCGGTGTTTGAGCGTTTTTTCAAAAGCAATTTTTTTTTTAGAAAAAATACACTTAAATTAAAAAAAAAAAGATTAAAAAACCTCATAAGATAGAAATAGTCCAGAGACGGGTAACAAAAATGGTGGAAGGTCTGGGGGGAAGGGGGGGGGTGGTAAAACATCAGGAGACTTCAGGAACATAACATGTCCAGTCTGGAGGAAAGAAGGGAAAGGGGAGCCGTGACCAGGGGCGGACTTACCATTCGAGCACTTGGGCACTGCCTGAGGGCCCGGGGTCAGAAGGGGGCCCCATGAGACGCCCCTGGTACCTTTCATTGGCTTTTTTGAGTATGGGTGAGGATACGGGGCCCATGATCCCCTATTGCCTGGGGGCCCCATGAGTTGTCAGTCCGCCCCTGGCCGTGACTGAAACCTTTACATACATCGCGGGTGGATACAGTTCAGGAGGGCGGGATTTCCACCAAAATCAGGAACACGAGGACAGGACCTCCGAGTAACGGGAGGAATGTTCAGAACTAATCTCAGAAAGTATTATTGTACTGAAGGAGTAGTGGATGCCGGGAATAAACGTCCAGCAGAGGCAGTGAGCCAATCAGCAGTAAACAGCTTCAAACAAACACAGATCTATACTCAGACAAAAAGTTAAGAAAAAAAAATCCCCAAAAAACAAAACAAACAAAAAAAAAACTAAAAACAACAAAACTCGATGGACCACTCAGTCTTCTGCCGTCACTTTTCTATGTTTCAAAAAAACAATAACAAAAAATATAACCCAATTTTTAGGTAAAATTTAAAAGTTAACGTTACGCCGAGTAAAAAGATGCCGAACATGTCACGCTTTAAAATTGCACACGCCTGTGGAATGGTGACAAACTACGGTAATTAGAAATCTCCCCTGGGGGATGCTTTACAAGCCTTTCCAGGTTACCAGTTTAGAGTTACAGAGGAGGTCTGGTGCCGGAATTATCGCTCTCGCTCCGACGTTCGTGGCGATACCTCACATGTGTGGTGCATTTACATATGTGTGCATGACCTACATATGTGTTCACCACTGTGCACGAGGGGATGGGGGCACTTTACATTTTTTATCACTTTTATTATGTTACTTTGTATCTCTCTATCTCCCGTCTGATCGATGTTTATAAACAATGTTACTTTGTATCTCTATCTCCCGTCTGATCGATGTTTATAAACAATGTTACTTTGTATCTCTCTATCTCCCGTCTGATCGATGTCTATAAACAATGTTACTTTGTATCTCTCCATCCCCCGTCTGATCGATGTTTATAAACAATGTTACTTTGTATCTCTCCATCCCCCATCTGATCGATGTTTATAAACAATGTTACTTTGTATCTCTCCATCTCCCGTCTGATCGATGTTTATAAACAATGTTACTTTGTATCTCTCCATCTCCCGTCTGATCGATGTTTATAAACAATGTTACTTTGTATCTCTCCATCCCCCGTCTGATCGATGTTTATAAACAATGTTACTTTGTATCTCTCTATCTCCCGTCTGATCGATGTTTATAAACAATGTTACTTTGTATCTCTCCATCTCCCGTCTGATCGATGTTTATAAACAATGTTACTTTGTATCTCTATCTCCCGTCTGATCGATGTTTATAAACAATGTTACTTTGTATCTCTCTATCTCCCGTCTGATCGATGTTTATAAACAGTGTTACTTTGTATCTCTCCATCTCCCGTCTGATCGATGTTTATAAACAATGTTACTTTGTATCTCTATCTCCCGTCTGATCGATGTTTATAAACAATGTTACTTTGTATCTCTATCTCCCGTCTGATCGATGATTATAAACAATGTTACTTTGTATCTCTCTATCTCCCGTCTGATCGATGTTTATAAACAATGTTACTTTGTATCTCTCCATCCCCCGTCTGATCGATGTTTATAAACAATGTTACTTTGTATCTCTATCTCCCGTCTGATCGATGATTATAAACAATGTTACTTTGTATCTCTCTATCTCCCGTCTGATCGATGTTTATAAACAATGTTACTTTGTATCTCTCCATCCCCCGTCTGATCGATGTTTATAAACAATGTTACTTTGTATCTCTATCTCCCGTCTGATCGATGTTTATAAACAATGTTACTTTGTATCTCTCTATCTCCCGTCTGATCGATGTCTATAAACAATGTTACTTTGTATCTCTCCATCCCCCGTCTGATCGATGTTTATAAACAATGTTACTTTGTATCTCTCCATCCCCCATCTGATCGATGTTTATAAACAATGTTACTTTGTATCTCTCCATCTCCCGTCTGATCGATGTTTATAAACAATGTTACTTTGTATCTCTCCATCTCCCGTCTGATCGATGTTTATAAACAATGTTACTTTGTATCTCTCCATCCCCCGTCTGATCGATGTTTATAAACAATGTTACTTTGTATCTCTCTATCTCCCGTCTGATCGATGTTTATAAACAATGTTACTTTGTATCTCTCCATCTCCCGTCTGATCGATGTTTATAAACAATGTTACTTTGTATCTCTATCTCCCGTCTGATCGATGTTTATAAACAATGTTACTTTGTATCTCTCTATCTCCCGTCTGATCGATGTTTATAAACAGTGTTACTTTGTATCTCTCCATCTCCCGTCTGATCGATGTTTATAAACAATGTTACTTTGTATCTCTATCTCCCGTCTGATCGATGTTTATAAACAATGTTACTTTGTATCTCTATCTCCCGTCTGATCGATGATTATAAACAATGTTACTTTGTATCTCTCTATCTCCCGTCTGATCGATGTTTATAAACAATGTTACTTTGTATCTCTCCATCCCCCGTCTGATCGATGTTTATAAACAGTGTTACTTTGTATCTCTATCTCCCGTCTGATCGATGTTTAAAAAAAATGAGCAGTATACAGAGAGGCAGACCAGTATATGGAGAGACTGCCAATCACCCGACGGGACACAACATGAATCTACTCCACTAACAGTCGCTGACGTGCCGCGGTGACCCCGAAGGGGGGATTGTCGCGTTTCTGGGGGCGCAGAGCCGAGGGGGGTCACTTTCTGGATGAAGACATTTTGTTCGGAGATAAAACAAGTGACATTCTCCATGTGACCTGATCCCGGAGCTTCCACCATTCCTCCGTGGTCGTGTCTTCCCTCCGTGGAGGTCGGCTGGACATGGTCTGTCTAACTGAAAGCAACAGAGACTGCATGACAGGAATCCTTTAGATTGTCAGCTCTGTGAGCCGGGCCCTCCCACTCCTTCTGTATTGCACCGTATTGGACTAGTACTGCCCCCCTAATATTGTACAGCGCTGCGTAAACTGTTGGTGCCATATAGATCCTGTATGATGCTGTACCGGCTGGGTGCTGGGTCACCGATAGGCCCCACCATGCAGCCAAGGATAGGCCCCGCCATGGAGCCAAGGATAGGCCCCGTCATGGAGCCGCCGAAAGGTCCCCGCCATGAAGCTGCCGATAGGCCCCAGCAGGGAGCCACCGATTGCCCACACCACGGACCACCGATAGGCCCTACCATGGAGCCATAGATTGGCCTCACCATAGAGCCACCGATAGGCCCCACCAGGGAGCCGCCGATAGGCCCCACCAGGGAGCCACTGATAGACCTCACCATAGAGCCACTGATAGGCCCCACCATAGAGCCACTGATAGACCTCACCATAGAGCCACCCATAGGCCTCACCATAGAGCCACTGATAGACCTCACCATAGAGCCACCCATAGGCCTCACCATAGATCCACTGATAGGCCTCACCATAGAGCCACCCATAGGCCCCACCATAGAGCCACCGATCGGCCCCACCATAGAGCCACCCATAGGCCCCACCATAGAGCCACCCATAGGCCCCACCATAGAGCCACCCATAGGCCCCACCATAGAGCCACCCATAGGCCTCACCATAGAGCCACCCATAGGCCCCACCATAGAGCCACCCATAGGCCCCACCATAGAGCCACCCATAGGCCCCACCATAGAGCCACCGATCGGCCCCACCATAGAGCCACCCATAGGCCCCACCATAGAGCCACCCATAGGCCTCACCATAGAGCCACCCATAGGCCTCACCATAGAGCCACCGATCGGCCTCACCATAGAGCCATAAATGTTACCAATATAGTGAATCACAAACTGGCTTTATCTGGCTCTCCACTGAGGCCTCTATGGTCAAGCCCCACAGGGGTGAAACATGTTAGAGAGGCTTTCCTGGTGAGTGGAGAGCGACATTTGTGCATTGTGCAGAGTCTGCAGTTTCTAATGATGTGAAACCCCCCCAATGCTCCTAGTACCCGTACACCCCGAGGTCTAGGCTGCTGAGGTTTTAGGGAGACCTGGAAGTTCACTTCTTTTATCTGAGGAAGACGATAATAACAGAGAAATGGAAATGTGGCGCTTCAGATGCAAACGCAAAGCTTCCGTCGGAGGCCGGCCGTCTAAATAGGATGATAAAACGCCACCAAGAGCGGCCTATCCATGGCACGGCCGTGTCTGCGGAGTAACAAGGGGGGGCGCTCCGCCTCGGGAGGGACATGAAATCATAACAGTTGATTCAGCTGATGTCAGACGTGTCGGTCTCGGAGACGAGGAGGAAAGTTGGATCAGGCGGGACGACTTTGTGAGATTCCCGGAAAAGCCGAACGCTGCAGAGAAAACATCCCGCTTTCAGCTCCAGGCAATTATAAAATCATGCGCCCAATTAGAGCCGCGATGCAAATCAGCCGCCAGACTAATCCTTCGCAGTGGTTTTGGCCGAAGATCACAAAAGAGTTTCACAGGAGAGGAGAGGAGCGATTACATGGCAGGAAGTCAGGAATTCTCCGGAGAGACAATCGACCCGCAGGGCCCTCCACCGGGATGTGTCACCTCGTCCTACAGAACCCACAGAGGGAAGGGGGATGGGGATAATCACTGGACGATGGATCGAGGCGCGGTGTATCCTGAGACCACACCCGGGATAATCATTGGACGATGGATCAAGGCGCGGTGTATCCTGAGACCACACCCGGGATAATCACTGGACGATGGATCGAGGCGCGGTGTATCCTGAGACCACACCGGGATAATCATTGGACGATGGATCGTGGAGCGGTGTATCCTGAGACCACACCCGGATAATCATTGGACGATGGATTGAGCCGCGGTGTATCCTGAGACCACACCCCGGATAATCATTGGACGATGGATCGAGGCGCGGTGTATCCTGAGACCACACCCGGGATAATCATTGGACGATGGATCGAGGCGCGGTGTATCCTGAGACCACACCCCGGATAATCATTGGACGATGGATCGAGGCACGGTGTATCCTGGGACCACACCCGGGATAATCATTGGACGATGGATCGAGGAGCGGTGTATCCTGGGACCACACCCGGGATAATCATTGGACGATGGATCGAGGAGCGGTGTATCCTGAGACCACACCTGGGATAATCATTGGACGATGGATCGAGGCGCGGTGTATCCTGAGACCACACCCGGGATAATCATTGGACGATGGATCGAGGCGCGGTGTATCCTGAGACCACACCCAGATAATCATTGGACGATGGATCGAGGCGCGGTGTATCCTGAGACCACACCTGGGATAATCATTGGACGATGGATCGAGGCGAGGTGTATCCTGAGACCACACCTGGGATAATCATTGGACGATGGATCGAGGCGCGGTGTATCCTGAGACCACACCCGGGATAATCATTGGACGATGGATCGAGGCGCGGTGTATCCTGAGACCACACCCGGGATAATCATTGGACGATGGATCGAGGCGCGGTGTATCCTGGGACCACACCCGGGATAATCATTGGACGATGGATCAAGGCGCGGTGTATCCTGGGACCACACCCAGGATAATCATTGGACGATGGATCGAGGCGCGGTGTATCCTGAGACCACACCTGGGATAATCATTGGACGATGGATCGAGGAGCGGTGTATCCTGAGACCACACCCGGATAATCATTGGACGATGGATTGAGCCGCGGTGTATCCTGAGACCACACCCCGGATAATCATTGGACGATGGATCGAGGCGCGGTGTATCCTGAGACCACACCCGGGATAATCATTGGACGATGGATCGAGGCGCGGTGTATCCTGAGACCACACCCGGGATAATCATTGGACGATGGATCGAGGAGCAGTGTATCCTGAGACCACACCCGGGATAATCATTGGACGATGGATTGAGGCGCGGTGTATCCTGGGACCACACCCGGGATAATCATTGGACGATGGATCGAGGCGCGGTGTATCCTGAGACCACACCCCGGATAATCATTGGACGATGGATCGAGGCGCGGTGTATCCTGAGACCACACCCGGGATAATCATTGGACGATGGATCGAGGCGAGGTGTATCCTGAGACCACACCCAGATAATCATTGGACGATGGATCGAGGCGCGGTGTATCCTGAGACCACACCCCGGATAATCATTGGACGATGGATCGAGGCGCGGTGTATCCTGAGACCACACCTGGGATAATCATTGGACGATGGATCGAGGAGCGGTGTATCCTGAGACCACACCCCGGATAATCATTGGACGATGGATCGAGGCGCGGTGTATCCTGAGACCACACCCGGGATAATCATTGGACGATGGATCGAGGCGCGGTGTATCCTGAGACCACACCGGGGATAATCATTGGACGATGGATCGAGGAGCGGTGTATCCTGAGACCACACCCCGGATAATCATTGGACGATGGATCGAGGCGCGGTGTATCCTGAGACCACACCCGGGATAATCATTGGACGATGGATCGAGGCGCGGTGTATCCTGAGACCACACCCCGGATAATCATTGGACGATGGATCAAGGCGCGGTGTATCCTGGGACCACACCCAGGATAATCATTGGACGATGGATCGAGGCGCGGTGTATCCTGAGACCACACCTGGGATAATCATTGGACGATGGATCGAGGAGCGGTGTATCCTGAGACCACACCCCGGATAATCATTGGACGATGGATCGAGGCGCGGTGTATCCTGAGACCACACCCGGGATAATCATTGGACGATGGATCGAGGCGCGGTGTATCCTGAGACCACACCCCGGATAATCATTGGACGATGGATCGAGGCGCGGTATATCCTGAGACCACACCCGGGATAATCATTGGACGATGGATCGAGGAGCGGTGTATCCTGGGACCACACCCGGGATAATCATTGGACGATGGATCGAGGAGCGGTGTATCCTGAGACCACACCCGGGATAATCATTGGACGATGGATCGAGGCGCGGTGTATCCTGAGACCACACCCGGGATAATCATTGGACGATGGATCGAGGCGCGGTGTATCCTGAGACCACACCGGGGATAATCATTGGACGATGGATCGAGGCGAGGTGTATCCTGAGACCACTCCCGGAAAATCATTGGACGATGGATCGAGGCGCGGTGTATCCTGGGACCACACCCAGGATAATCATTGGACGATGGATCGAGGCGCGGTGTATCCTGAGACCACACCCAGGATAATCATTGGACGATGGATCGAGGCGCGGTGTATCCTGAGACCACACCCAGATAATCATTGGACGATGGATCGAGGCGCGGTGTATCCTGGGACCACACCCGGGATAATCATTGGACGATGGATCGAGGCGCGGTGTATCCTGAGACCACACCCAGATAATCATTGGACGATGGATCGAGGCGCGGTGTATCCTGAGACCACACCCGGGATAATTATTGGACGATGGATCGAGGCGCGGTGTATCCTGAGACCACACCCCGGATAATCATTGGACGATGGATCGAGGCGCGGTGTATCCTGGGACCACACCTGGGATAATCATTGGACGATGGATCGAGGTGCGGTGTATCCTGAGACCACACCGGGGATAATCATTGGACGATGGATCGAGGCGAGGTGTATCCTGAGACCACTCCCGGATAATCATTGGACGATGGATCGAGGCGCGGTGTATCCTGAGACCACACCCAGATAATCATTGGACGATGGATCGAGGCGCGGTGTATCCTGGGACCACACCCAGGATAATCATTGGATGATGGATCGAGGCGCGGTGTATCCTGAGACCACACCCAGGATAATCATTGGACGATGGATCGAGGCGCGGTGTATCCTGAGACCACACCCAGGATAATCATTGGACGATGGATCGAGGCGAGGTGTATCCTGAGACCACACCCGGAATAATCATTGGACGATGGATCGAGGCGCGGTGTATCCTGAGACCACACCCGGGATAATCATTGGACGATGGATCGAGGCGCGGTGTATCCTGGGACCACACCCGGGATAATCATTGGACGATGGATCGAGGCGCGGTGTATCCTGGGACCACACCCGGGATAATCATTGGACGATGGATCGAGGCGAGGTGTATCCTGAGACCACACCCGGATAATCATTGGACGATGGATCAAGGCGCGGTGTATCCTGAGACCACACCCAGATAATCATTGGACGATGGATCGAGGCGCGGTGTATCCTGAGACCACACCCGGGATAATCATTGGACGATGGATCGAGGCGCGGTGTATCCTGAGACCACACCCCGGATAATCATTGGACGATGGATCGAGGCGCGGTGTATCCTGAGACCACACCCGCGATAATCATTGGACGATGGATCGAGGAGCGGTGTATCCTGAGACCACACCCCGGATAATCATTGGACGATGGATCGAGGCGCGGTGTATCCTGGGACCACACCCGGGATAATCATTGGACGATGGATCGAGGCGAGGTGTATCCTGAGACCACACCCGGATAATCATTGGACGATGGATCAAGGCGCGGTGTATCCTGAGACCACACCCAGATAATCATTGGACGATGGATCAAGGCGCGGTGTATCCTGAGACCACACCCAGATAATCATTGGACGATGGATCAAGGCGCGGTGTATCCTGAGACCACACCCAGATAATCATTGGACGATGGATCGAGGCGCGGTGTATCCTGAGACCACACCCCGGATAATTATTGGACGATGGATCAAGGCGCGGTGTATCCTGAGACCACACCCAGATAATCATTGGACGATGGATCGAGGCGCGGTGTATCCTGAGACCACACCCAGATAATCATTGGACGATGGATCGAGGCGCGGTGTATCCTGAGACCACACCTGGATAATCATTGGACGATGGATCGAGGCGCGGTGTATCCTGGGACCACACCCAGATAATCATTGGACGATGGATCGAGGCGCGGTGTATCCTGGGACCACACCCAGATAATCATTGGACGATGGATCGAGGCGCGGTGTATCCTGAGACCACACCTGGATAATCATTGGACGATGGATCGAGGCGCGGTGTATCCTGGGACCACACCCGGGATAATCATTGGACGATGGATCGAGTTCCAGAGACAGGTCCTCCTTACCAGCTGTGATGCGGGTGGAGGGGTATGGCAGGCAGAGAGGTTAGGCGGTTTGGCGGGTGGACAGGTGAGGCGGGGGGAGGGGTTTGGCGGGTGGACAGGTGAGGCGGGGGGAGGGGTTTGGCGGGTGGACAGGTGAGGCGGGGGGAGGGGTTTGGCGGGTGGACAGGTGAGGCGGGGGGAGGGGTTTGGCGGGTGGACAGGTGAGGCGGGGGGAGGGGTTTGGCGGGTGGACAGGTGAGGCGGGGGGAGGGGTTTGGCAGGTGGAGGAGTTTGGCGGGTAGAGGGGCTGTTTTGTATTGTGAGATGGAGGAGTACAGGTGTCACCATATTATAGGGTCAGTGATGGGAGTACCACCATTCCAGGGATCTCAGAGAGGAGGATGGGGGGGGGGGGGGGATTACATTTCGGTGATTTAGTGAAGGTTACTCAGGTCCAGGTGGGGGTCCCCTCATGCTGGGTGCGGGGTCAGCGGTGGGGGGAGGGGGTGGGGGGGACACTTGCTGCTGTCTGTCTCAGACACTAATTGATTTGAAGGCCAGAGAGCTGATGGAGGGAATTCAATTACAGGAACAGAAATGGGGGAGGGGCAACACTCTGACCTCTGTAATGTTAGCCCTCAGCGCAGCGAAACCTTCATCTGTGACCTCATGAAGGAGTCTGGATGTTGGAGGAGTTCAATGACAGCGCTGACAACACCGCCCGCCGCTACAGGGAGACACCGCCGCCCTCCTCTAGGGGGAGACACCGCAGTCCTCCGCTAGGGGGAGACATCGCCACCCTCCGCTAGGGGGAGACACCGCCGCCCTCCTCTAGGGGGAGACACCGCAGCCCTCCTCTAGGGGGAGACACCGCCGCCCTCCTCTAGGGGGAGACACCGCAGCCCTCCTCTAGGGGGAGACACCGCCGCCCTCCTCTAGGGGGAGACACCGCCGCCCTCCTCTAGGGGGAGACACCGCAGCCCTCCGCTAGGGGGAGACATCGCCACCCTCCGCTAGGGGAGACACCGCCGCCCTCCTCTAGGGGGAGACACCGCCGCCCTCCTCTAGGGGGAGACACCGCCGCCCTCCGCTAGGGGGAGACATCGCCGCCCTCCTCTAGGGGGAGACATCCCTGCCCTCCGCTAGGGGGAGACACCGCCGCCCTCCGCTAGGGGGAGACACCGCCGCCCTCCTCTAGGAGGAGACACCGCCGCCCTCCGCTTGGGGGAGACACCGCCGCCCTCCTCTAGAGGGAGACACCGCCGCCCTCCTCTAGGGGGAGACACCGCCGCCCTCCTCTAGGGGGAGACACCGCCGCTCCGCGGGAGACACCGCCGCCCTCCTCTAGGGGGAGACACCGCAGCCCTCCTCTAAGGGCAGACACCGCCGCCCTCCTCTAGGGGGAGACACCGCCGCCCTCCTCTAAGGGGAGACACTGTCGGATTATGGAGCACCTCCAAGGGGAACTAGACCTAGAGCCAGGACACTGCCGGATTACGGAGCACCTCCAAGGGGAACTAGAACTAGAGCCAGGACACTGCCAGATTACGGAGCACCTCCAAGGGGAACTAGAACTAGAGCCAGGACACTGCCAGATTACGGAGCAACTCCAAGGGGAACTTGATCTAGAGCCAGGACACTGCCAGATTATGGAGCACCTCCAATGGGAACTAGACATAGAGCCAAGACATTGCTGGATTTTGGAGTACCTCCAAGGCGAACTACACCTAGAGACAGGACACTGCTGGATTATGGAGCCCTCCAATGGGAACTACAGCTAGAGCCAGGACAGTGCTGGGTTGAGGACTCCAAGGACTCTGCCGTCGGGGAAGGTATGCACTGGGCAGCCTGCAGTAGACAGTTAGGGATGAGCTCCTCCTCTGGTTGTTGCTGGGCTGTACCCTGTGGACATTCAATAAAAGTTCCTGGCCTGAAGTCACCGCGAGGGGTGCATGGCGGTATACAGATGACCAAGAACACGGCCTGTTCCACGCACACCGGGATGAAGGGGGAGACATGTAGTTACCAAGGGCAACCAGTACTAAGGGCATGGCAGCCAGAAAGTGCAAGATACCAGTGGGGGGAGGGGTTCTCTGCTGAGCGAGTTCTTTGATTCCCTCCTTAGTGGTTGGTGCCCCATATCCCGGGGACCGATCCCCCATAGGGGAGACCCAACAGACCGATTCCCCGTAGCAGAGACCCAACGGACCAATCCCCCGACAGCAGAGACCCAACGGACCGATCCTCCATAGCGGAGACCCAACGGATCGATCCCCCATAGCAGAGACCCAACGGACCGATCCCCCATAGCGGAGACCCAACGGACCGATCCCCCATAGCAGAGACCCAACGGACCGATCCCCCATAGCGGAGACCCAACGGACCGATCTCCCGAGAGCGGAGACCCAACAGACCGATGCCCCATAGCAGAGACCCAACGGACCGATCCCCCATAGCAGAGACCCAACGGACCGATCCCCCATAGCGGAGATCCAACGGACCGATCCCCCATAGCGGAGACCCAACGGACCGATCCCCCATAGCGGAGACCCAATGGACCGATCCCCCATAGCGGAGACCCAACGGACCGATCCCCCATAGCGGAGACCCAACGGACCGATCCCCCATAGCGGAGACCCAACGGACCGATCCCCCATAGCAGAGACCCAACGGACCGATCCCCCATAGCGGAGACCCAACGGACCGATCCCCCATAGCGGAGACCCAACGGACCGATCCTCCATAGAAGAGACCCAACGGACCGATCCCCCATAGCGGAGACCCAACGGACCGATCCCCCATAGCGGAGACCCAACGGACCGATCCCCCATAGCGGAGACCCAACGGACCGATCCCCCATAGCAGAGACCAAACGGACCGATCCTCCATAGAAGAGACCCAACGGACCGATCCCCCATAGCGGAGACCCAACGGACCGATCCCCCATAGCGGAGACCCAACGGACCGATCCCCCATAGCGGAGACCCAACGGACCGATCCCCCATAGCGGAGACCCAACGGACCGATCCTCCATAGAAGAGACCCAACGGACCGATCCCCCATAGCGGAGACCCAACGGACCGATCCCCCATAGCGGAGACCCAACGGACCGATCCCCCATAGCGGAGACCCAACGGACCGATCCTCCATAGAAGAGACCCATTACATACTAAATGCCCACATACAACGCTGAGCCTCCATGATGGAAAGAATGAATGAGGGGGGCGGGCAAGGATTGAAATCCAATGAATGAAGGGGGCGGGCCAGGATTGAAATCCAATGAATGAAGGGGGCGGGCCAGCGACAGTCAGGCTGGGGAGGTAAGTGCTAGATGATGCTGGATGTCCTCAAGCCAGGAAATGAGGCAGGCTCTAATGAATGAAAGTGGCAGGGTCAGGGACAGTCAGGCTGGGGAGGAAAGCGCTAGATGATGCTGGACGTTCTTCAGCCAAGAAATGGGGCGGAGCTCTATCTGGCTGCAGCTTCTAATGCAAATTGTCAGATGCTCCCAGTGTGCAGTGACACCAGAGGAAGCCATTCCAGTCCATGGGAGGAGCCGATACATCTGTGCAAGACTGAAGGGGAGGAGCTGGTACACCTGTGCAAGACTGAAGGGGAGGAGCCGATACACCTGTGCAAGACTGAAGGGGAGGAGCCGGTACACCTGTGCAAGACTGAAGGGGAGGAGCCGGTACACCTGTGCAAGACTGAAAGGGAGGAGCTGGTACACCTGTGCAAGACTAAAGGGGAGGAGCCGGTACACCTGTGCAGGACTGGAGGGGAGGAGCCGCTACACCTGTGCAAGACTGAAGGGGAGGAGCCAGGAGACATGTGCAAGACTGAAGGGGAGGAGCCGGTACGCCTG
This sequence comes from Staurois parvus, assembly GCF_062004578.1. NCBI lineage: Eukaryota > Metazoa > Chordata > Amphibia > Anura > Ranidae > Staurois > Staurois parvus. Next base: position 183,282 of record NW_028319426.1, read on the forward strand.
TGCAAGACTGTAGGGGAGGAGCCGATACACCTGTGCAAGACTGAAGGGGAGGAGCCGGTACACCTGTGCAAGACTGAAGAGGAGGAGTCGGTACACCTGTGCAAGACTGGAGGGGAGGAGCCGGTACACCTGTGCAAGACTAAAGGGGAGGAGCCGGTACACCTGTGCAAGACTGAAGGGGAGGAGCTGGTACACCTGTTCAAGACTGAAGGGGAGGAGCTGGTACACCTGTGCAAGACTTAAGGGGAGGAGCCAGTACACCTGTACAAGACTGGAAGGGAGGAGCCGGTACACCTGTGTGGAAGGGGAGGAGCTGGTACACGAGGGGAGGAGCTGAAGTAATGAATTCAGACTGAGGATGAGGCGGTGACACGTTTCCTGGAGACAAAGTTATTTGCATGTCTCCGCCCACCTCCTTCCATTTGAGGGCTGTCACAGTTACAATGTTTCAGTTTCACACCTTCCTATATCCTTGATGGCGTCACGCCTTCCTATATCCTTGATGGCGTCACGCCTTCCTATATCTGTAGATGACATCACGCCTTCCTAAATCCTTGATGATGTCACGCATTCCTATATCATTGATGACGTCACGCCTTCCTATATCCTTGATGACGTCACGCCTTCCTATATCTTTGATGACGTCACGCCCTCCTACATCCCTAGATGACGTCACGCCCTCCTACATCCGTAGATGACGTCACGCCCTCCTATAAACGTAGATGACGTCACGCCCTCCTATGTCCCTAGATGACGTCACGCCCTCCTATGTCCGTAGATGACGTCACGCCCTCCTGTCTCCGTTGATGACGTCACGCCCTCCTATGTCCGTAGATGAGGTCACGCCCTCCTACGTCCGTAGATGAGGTCACGCCCTCCTACGTCCGTAGATGACGTCACGCCCTCCTACGTCCGTAGATGACGTCACGCCCTCCTACGTCCGTAGATGACGTCACGCCCTCCTATAAACGTAGATGACGTCACGCCCTCCTATGTCCCTAGATGACGTCACGCCCTCCTATGTCCGTAGATGACGTCACGCCCTCCTGTCTCCGTTGATGACGTCACGCCCTCCTATGTCCGTAGATGAGGTCACGCCCTCCTACGTCCGTAGATGAGGTCACGCCCTCCTACGTCCGTAGATGACGTCACGCCCTCCTACGTCCGTAGATGACGTCACGCCCTCCTACGTCCGTAGATGACGTCACGCCCTCCTACGTCCGTAGATGACGTCACGCCCTCCTACGTCCGTTGATGACGTCACGCCCTCCTACGTCCGTTGATGACGTCACGCCCTCCTACGTCCGTAGATGACGTCACGCCCTCCTACGTCCGTAGATGACGTCACGCCCTCCTACGTCCGTAGATGACGTCACGCCCTCCTACGTCCGTAGATGACGTCACGCCCTCCTACGTCCGTAGAGGACGTCACGCCCTCCTACGTCCGTTGATGACGTCACGCCCTCCTACGTCCGTTGATGACGTCACGCCCTCCTACGTCCGTAGATGACGTCACGCCCTCCTACGTCCGTAGATGACGTCACGCCCTCCTACGTCCGTAGATGGCGCCACGCCCTCCTACGTCCGTAGATGACGTCACGCCCTCCTACGTCCGTAGATGACGTCACGCCCTCCTACGTCCGTAGATGACGTCACGCCCTCCTACGTCCGTAGATGAGGTCACGCCCTCCTACGTCCGTAGATGAGGTCACGCCCTCCTACGTCCGTAGATGAGGTCACGCCCTCCTACGTCCGTAGAAGACGTCACGCCCTCCTACGTCCGTAGATGACGTCACGCCCTCCTACGTCCGTAGATGACGTCACGCCCTCCTACGTCCGTAGATGACGTCACGCCCTCCTACGTCTGTAGATGACGTCACGCCTTCCTACATCCGTAGATGACGTCACGCCCTCCTACATCCGTAGATGATGTCACGCCTTCCTACATCCGTAGATGACGTCACGCCCTCCTACATCCGTAGATGACGTCACGCCCTCCTACATCCGTAGATGACGTCACGCCCTCCTACATCCGTAGATGACGTCACGCCCTCCTACATCCGTAGATGACGTCACGCCCTCCTACATCCGTAGATGACGTCACGCCCTCCTACATCCGTAGATGACGTCACGCCCTCCTACATCCGTAGATCACGTCACGTCCTCCTACATCCGTAGATCACGTCACGTCCTCCTACATCCGTAGATGACGTCACGTCCTCCTATATCCGTAGATGACGCCACGCCCTCCTATATCCGTAGATGACGCCACGCCCTCCTATATCCGTAGATGACGTCACGTCCTCCTATATCCGTAGATGACGTCACGACCTCCTATATCCGTAGATGACGTCACGTCCTCCTATATCCGTAGATGACGCCACGCCCTCCTATGTCCGTAAATGACGTCACACCCTCCTATGTCCGTAGATGACGTCACGCCCTCCTACATTCGTAGATCACGTCACGCCCTCCTATAAACGTAGATGACGTCACGCCCTCCTATGTCCCTAGATGACGTCACGCCCTCCTATGTCCGTAGATGACGTCACGCCCTCCTGTCTCCGTTGATGACGTCACGCCCTCCTATGTCCGTAGATGAGGTCACGCCCTCCTACGTCCGTAGATGAGGTCACGCCCTCCTACGTCCGTAGATGACGTCACGCCCTCCTACGTCCGTAGATGACGTCACGCCCTCCTACGTCCGTAGATGACGTCACGCCCTCCTATAAACGTAGATGACGTCACGCCCTCCTATGTCCCTAGATGACGTCACGCCCTCCTATGTCCGTAGATGACGTCACGCCCTCCTGTCTCCGTTGATGACGTCACGCCCTCCTATGTCCGTAGATGAGGTCACGCCCTCCTACGTCCGTAGATGAGGTCACGCCCTCCTACGTCCGTAGATGACGTCACGCCCTCCTACGTCCGTAGATGACGTCACGCCCTCCTACGTCCGTAGATGACGTCACGCCCTCCTACGTCCGTAGATGACGTCACGCCCTCCTACGTCCGTTGATGACGTCACGCCCTCCTACGTCCGTTGATGACGTCACGCCCTCCTACGTCCGTAGATGACGTCACGCCCTCCTACGTCCGTAGATGACGTCACGCCCTCCTACGTCCGTAGATGACGTCACGCCCTCCTACGTCCGTAGATGACGTCACGCCCTCCTACGTCCGTAGAGGACGTCACGCCCTCCTACGTCCGTTGATGACGTCACGCCCTCCTACGTCCGTTGATGACGTCACGCCCTCCTACGTCCGTAGATGACGTCACGCCCTCCTACGTCCGTAGATGACGTCACGCCCTCCTACGTCCGTAGATGGCGCCACGCCCTCCTACGTCCGTAGATGACGTCACGCCCTCCTACGTCCGTAGATGACGTCACGCCCTCCTACGTCCGTAGATGACGTCACGCCCTCCTACGTCCGTAGATGAGGTCACGCCCTCCTACGTCCGTAGATGAGGTCACGCCCTCCTACGTCCGTAGATGAGGTCACGCCCTCCTACGTCCGTAGAAGACGTCACGCCCTCCTACGTCCGTAGATGACGTCACGCCCTCCTACGTCCGTAGATGACGTCACGCCCTCCTACGTCCGTAGATGACGTCACGCCCTCCTACGTCTGTAGATGACGTCACGCCTTCCTACATCCGTAGATGACGTCACGCCCTCCTACATCCGTAGATGATGTCACGCCTTCCTACATCCGTAGATGACGTCACGCCCTCCTACATCCGTAGATGACGTCACGCCCTCCTACATCCGTAGATGACGTCACGCCCTCCTACATCCGTAGATGACGTCACGCCCTCCTACATCCGTAGATGACGTCACGCCCTCCTACATCCGTAGATGACGTCACGCCCTCCTACATCCGTAGATGACGTCACGCCCTCCTACATCCGTAGATCACGTCACGTCCTCCTACATCCGTAGATCACGTCACGTCCTCCTACATCCGTAGATGACGTCACGTCCTCCTATATCCGTAGATGACGCCACGCCCTCCTATATCCGTAGATGACGCCACGCCCTCCTATATCCGTAGATGACGTCACGTCCTCCTATATCCGTAGATGACGTCACGACCTCCTATATCCGTAGATGACGTCACGTCCTCCTATATCCGTAGATGACGCCACGCCCTCCTATGTCCGTAAATGACGTCACGCCTTCCTACGTCCGTAGATGACGTCACGCCCTCTTACATCCGTAGATGACGTCACGCCCTCCTACATCCGTAGATGACGTCACGCCCTCCTACATCCGTAGATGACGTCACGCCCTCCTACATTCGTAGATCACGTCACGCCCTCCTATATCTGTAGATGACGTCACGCCCTCCTACATCCGTAGATGACGTCACGCCCTCCTACATCCGTAGATGACGTCACGCCCTCCTACATCCGTAGATGACGTCACGCCCTCCTACATTCGTAGATCACGTCACGCCCTCCTATATCCGTAGATCACGTCACGTCCTCCTATATCCGTAGATGACGTCACGTCCTCCTATATCCGTAGATGACGCCACGCCCTCCTATATCCGTAGATGATGTCACGTCCTGCCACGCCCTCCTACATCCGTAGATGACGTCACGCCCTCCTACATCCGTAGATCACGTCACGTCCTCCTACATCCGTAGATCACGTCACGTCCTCCTACATCCGTAGATGACGTCACGTCCTCCTATATCCGTAGATGACGCCACGCCCTCCTATATCCGTAGATGACGCCACGCCCTCCTATATCCGTAGATGACGTCACGTCCTCCTATATCCGTAGATGACGTCACGACCTCCTATATCCGTAGATGACGTCACGTCCTCCTATATCCGTAGATGACGCCACGCCCTCCTATGTCCGTAAATGACGTCACGCCTTCCTACGTCCGTAGATGACGTCACGCCCTCTTACATCCGTAGATGACGTCACGCCCTCCTACATCCGTAGATGACGTCACGCCCTCCTACATCCGTAGATGACGTCACGCCCTCCTACATTCGTAGATCACGTCACGCCCTCCTATATCTGTAGATGACGTCACGCCCTCCTACATCCGTAGATGACGTCACGCCCTCCTACATCCGTAGATGACGTCACGCCCTCCTACATCCGTAGATGACGTCACGCCCTCCTACATTCGTAGATCACGTCACGCCCTCCTATATCCGTAGATCACGTCACGTCCTCCTATATCCGTAGATGACGTCACGTCCTCCTATATCCGTAGATGACGCCACGCCCTCCTATATCCGTAGATGATGTCACGTCCTGCCACGCCCTCCTATATCCGTAGATGACGTCACGCCTTCCTATGTCCGTAGATGACGTCACGCCCTCCTATGTCCGTAGATGACGTCACGCCCTCCTATGTCCGTAGATGACGTCACGCCCTCCTATGTCCGTAGATGACGTCACGCCCTCCTATGTCCGTAGATGACGTCACGCCCTCCTATGTCCGTAGATGACGTCACGCCCTCCTATGTTCGTAGATGACGTCACGCCCTCCTATGTCCGTAGATGACGTCACGCCCTCCTATGTCCGTAGATGACGTCACGCCCTCCTATGTCCGTAGATGACGTCACGCCCTCCTATATCCGTAGATGACGTCACGCCTTCCTATATCCGTAGATGACGTCACGCCCTCCTATATCCGTAGATGACGTCACGCCCTCCTATATCCGTAGATGACGTCACGCCTTCCTATATCCGTAGATGACGTCACGCCCTCCTATATCCGTAGATGACGTCACGCCCTCCTATATCCGTAGATGACGTCACGCCCTCCTATATCCGTAGATGACGTCACGCCCTGCTATGTCCGTAGATGACGTCACGCCCTCCTATATCCGTAGATGACGTCACGCCTTCCTATGTCCGTAGATGACGTCAAGCCCTGCTATGTCCGTAGATGACGTCACGCCCTCCTATATCCGTAGATGACGTCACGCCTTCCTATGTCCGTAGATGACGTCACGCCCTCCTATGTCCGTAGATGACGTCACGCCCTCCTATATCCGTAGATGACGTCACGTCCTCCTATATCCGTAGATGACGTCACGCCTTCCTATATCCGTAGATGACGTCACACCTTCCTATATCCGTAGATGACGTCACGCCCTCCTATATCCGTAGATGACGTCACGTCCTCCTATATCCGTAGATGACGTCACGCCTTCCTATATCCGTAGATGACGTCACACCTTCCTATATCCGTAGATGACGTCACGCCTTCCTACGTCCGTAGATGACGTCACACCTTCCTATATCCGTAGATGACGTCACACCTTCCTATATCCGTAGATGACGTCACGCCTTCCTATATCCGTAGATGACGTCACGCCTTCCTATATCCGTAGATGACGTCACACCTTCCTATATCCGTAGATGACGTCACGCCTTCCTACGTCTGTAGATGACGTCAAGCCCTGCTATGTCCGTAGATGACATCACGCCCTCCTATATCCGTAGATGATGTCACGCCCTCCTATATCCGTAGATGACGTCACGCCCTCCTATGTCCGTAGATGACGTCACACCCTCCTATATCCGTAGATGACATCACACCCTCCTATATCCGTAGATGACGTCACGCCCTCCTATGTCCGTAGATGACGTCACACCCTCCTATGTCCGTAGATGACGTCACGCCTTCCTATATCCGTAGATGATGTCACGCCCTCCTATGTCCGTAGATGACGTCACACCCTCCTATATCCGTAGATGACGTCACACCCTCCTATATCCGTAGATGACGTCACGCCCTCCTATGTCCGTAGATGACGTCACACCCTCCTATATCCGTAGATGACGCCACGCCCTCCTATGTCCGTAGATGACGTCACGCCCTCCTATATCCGTAGATGATGTCACGCCCTCCTATATCCGTAGATGACGTCACGCCCTCCTATATCCGTAGATGACGTCACGCCCTCCTATATCCGTAGATGATGTCACACCCTCCTATATCCGTAGATGATGTCACACTGACCCGTCAGCGGGAAATCTCCACGATCCGAGTATCGCCAGCGACACCCCCTCCCCTCCCCCCACCGAGGCTGCTAATGAGAAGCTGACAAATTTATTACTGACGGAAATTTACATACCGCGTCCCGTCCAAACGACGCAAATTAGAAGCAGAGATTTTCCAGAGCGAGGAATCCGCCGCCTGCAGTTCACCTGGACGCAGATCAGAGGCACGCCGGGGCCGCGACTGACCGGAATCGCTCTTCAGTATTTACATTCTTAAATCAAAGCCGCAAATCTCTGATTCTAATTGGACCAATTACTCTGATTACAGCCACACGGCGGGCGGGGGAGGGGGGTATAGAATTCCCCCAGACAATATGGAATTGTAATCCGGGGTCACCCGAGGTCCCTGGGACGGGGAATGACTGCAGTGAGGTCACATGACTCCAACCAATCAGAGTGCAGCCAATCACAAACCTCCCTCCACCGAATGAGAGGAGATACCGAGAATGACACCCGGCACCCGGGACAGGAGAAGTGGGACTGTGCAGAGTCCATACATACAGAATGGTGACAGATACCGAGAATGGCACCCGGGACAGGAGAAGTGGGACTGTGCAGAGTCCATACATACAGAATGGTGACAGATACCGAGAATGACACCCGGCATCCAGGACAGGAGAAGTGGGACTATGCAGAGTCCATACATACAGAATGGGGACAGATACCGAGAATGACACCCGGCATCCGGGACAGGAGAAGTGGGACTGTGCAGAGTCCATACATACAGAATGAGAGGAGATACCGAGAATGACACCCGGCATCCGGGACAGGAGAAGTGGGACTGTGCAGAGTCCTTACATACAGAATGGGGACAGATACCGAGAATGACACCCGGCATCCGGGACAGGAGAAGTGGGACTGTGCAGAGTCCATACATACAGAATAGGGACAGATACCGAGAATGACACCCGGCATCCGGGACAGGAGAAGTGGGACTGTGCAGAGTCCATACATACAGAATGAGGACAGATACCGAGAATGACACCCGGCATCCGGGGACAGGAGAAGTGGACTGTGCAGAGTCCATACATACAGAATAGGGACAGATACCGAGAATGACACCCGGGATCCGGGACAGGAGAAGTGGGACTGTGCAGAGTCCATACATACAGAATGGGGACAGATACCTGAGAATGACACCCGGCATCCGGGACAGGAGAAGTGGGACCGTGCAGAGTCCATACATACAAGAATAGGGACAGATACCGAGAATGACACCCGGCATCCGGGACAGGAGAAGTGGGGACTGTGCAGAGTCCCAAAGATACAGAATGAGGACAGATACTGAGAAGACACCCGCATCCGGGACAGGAGAAGTGACCGTGCAGACCCATACATAC
>NW_028319427.1:0-17500 GCF_062004578.1 Staurois parvus
GACAGCTTTGGGGTACTTTGACAAAAGGTGCCTACATTTATTGAAGGGGTGGCACTAAAAAAAATAAAATATTTTTAGGGACCACTCAGCCCCCCCCCTTCCGTGCTGCCTGGAGATCAGCAGCCCTTGGAGAAGGTGTTTGTGTGCACAGCCCCATATGGTGAGAGAGAGAGAGGAGAGAAGGGGAAGAGGGGGTGAGAGAGAGAAGAGGGGGAAGAGAGGAGAGAGAGAGAGGGAGAAAGAGAGAGGGGGGGGGAGGGGAAGAGGGGGTGAGAGAGAGAAGAGGGGGAAGAGAGGAGAGAGAGAGAGGGAGAAAGAGAGAGAGGGGGGTGAGAAGGGGAAGAGAGGGGGGGTGAGAAGGGGAAGAGAGGGGGAAGAGAGAGGAGAGGGGGAAGAGAGAGGAGAGGGGGAAGAGAGAGGAGAGGGGGAAGAGAGAGGAGAGAGAGAGGGAGGAGAGAGGAGAGAGAGAGAGAGGAGAGAGAGAGGGAGGAGAGAGGAGAGAGAGAGGGAGGAGAGAGGAGAGAGAGAGGGAGGAGAGAGGAGAGAGAGAGGGAGGAGAGAGGAGAGAGAGAGGGGGGGAGGGGGGGAGAGAGAGGGGGGGGAGAGAGAGAAAAGAGAGAGGGAGAGAGAGAAGAGAGAGGGAGAGAGAAAAGAGAGAGGGAGAGAGAGAAGAGAGAGGGGGAGAGAGAAGAGAGAGGGAGAGAGGGGGGAGAGAGAGAAAAGAGAGAAGAGAGAGAGGGGGGAGAGTGGGGGGAGGGGGGAGAGTGGGGAGGGGGGAGAGGGGGGGAGAGGGAGAGGGGGGGAGGGGGAGAGGGGGGAGGGGGAGAGGGAGAGGGGGGGAGGGGGAGAGGGGGGAGGGGGAGAGGGAGAGGGGGGAGGGAGAGAGGGGGGGGGGAGGGAGGGGGGGAGGGAGAGAGGGGGGGGAGGGAGGGGGGAGGGAGAGGGGGGGGGGAGGGAGAGGGGGGGGGAGGGAGAGGGGGGGGGAGGGAGAGGGGAGAGAGAGAGGGGGGGGGAGGGAGAGGGGAGAGAGAGGGGGGGGGGGAGAGGGGGAGAGAGAGGGGGGGGGGAGAGGGGAGAGAGAGGGGGGGATAGAGAGAGGGGGGGATAGAGAGAGAGGGGGGATAGAGAGAGGGGGGATAGAGAGAGAGGAGAGAGAGAGAGAGGGAGAGAGGAGAGGGGAGAGAGAGAGAGGAGAGAAGATGTGTATTTCTATGTATGTACATGTATCTGTGTGTATGCGTGTCTGTACGTGCCTGTGTATGTATACAAGTGTCTCTGTGTGTGTATGTACATGTCTGTGTGTGTGTGTATGTACATGTCTGTGTGTGTATGTACATGTCTGTGTGTGTGTGTATGTACATGTCTGTGTGTGTATGTACATGTCTGTGTGTGTGTACATGTCTGTGTGTGTGTGTGTGTACATGTCTGTGTGTGTGTGTGTGTGTGTGTACATGTCTGTGTGTGTGTGTACATGTCTGTGTGTGTGTGTGTGTGTGTACATGTCTGTGTGTGTGTGTGTGTGTACATGTCTGTGTGTGTGTGTGTACATGTCTGTGTTTGTGTGTGTACATGTCTGTGTTTGTGTGTGTACATGTCTGTGTGTGTATGTACATGTCTGTGTGTGTATGTACATGTCTGTGTGTGTATGTACATGTCTGTGTGTGTATGTACATGTCTGTGTGTGTGTACAGGTGTCTCTGTGTGTGTATGTACATGTCTGTGTGTGTGTGTATGTACATGTCTGTGTGTGTGTGTATGTACATGTCTGTGTGTGTGTGTATGTACATGTCTGTGTGTGTGTGTATGTACATGTCTGTGTGTGTGTGTATGTACATGTCTGTGTGTGTGTGTACATGTCTGTGTGTGTGTGTATGTACATGTCTGTGTGTGTGTGTATGTACATGTCTGTGTGTGTATGTACATGTCTGTGTGTGTATGTACATGTCTGTGTGTGTATGTACATGTCTGTGTGTGTGTACAGGTGTCCCTGTTTGTGTGTGTTTGTTGGTGGCGAGTAACTCTAAGGCCTGGCTAGTAGCTCAGTACTTGAAATTTTAAGCCACGCTAGGGACAATTTAGACAGAATCCAATTAACCTACCAGCATATCTTCGGAGCGTGAGAGGAAACTGGAGTACCCGGAGGAAACCCATGCAAGTACAGGGAGAACATGCAAACTCCAGGCAGGTGGTGCCGTGGTTGGGATTCGAACCAACAACCCAGGCGGAAGTGCTAACCATTTAGCCACTGTGCTGCCCCTTTATAACCAATTCTTAGGAAAAAAAAAAACAAAAACCACACAACTTACCGATCGTCTACCTCTAGAAAAACGCAGCCAGGGGTATGTGTGGTGGTGAAGATCCGTTTATCCAGGGGAATTCTGGGAGCTGTAATGGAAACAGGACAATGTAAAAGGGTACGAATTTAAAAGTCAAAAAGCACTAAAAAGGGGACGGAATGATAAGACCTGCCAACACTGTATTTGGTGATCACAGAATTTCAATCATCAACTGCAGAAAATAGACAGCTGGTGTAATCCGTTCCATTGTCTCCTCGACTCTGAGCATCACATCTGTAGAAATCTACAAAAAACTTACCCTCATATCCCGAGTGAATCTTTTCCACCAAAGCAAGGCAGCAATGCTCCGGCTCAACCTCAAGAGACGTGCGGACTTTCACAGAGTACGGCGTCATACGGTAAGGGTTGTACCGAATCTCGTGATCGCGGTCTTTCCCTCCCCTGAGAAAAATGGAAACACGGCTTTAATGGCAAAATTAACAAAATTCTACTAAAATGACGGGATGGTTACATTTGTCACTGGAATCAACACTAAAACATAAATGATCATTTTAAACAGGAACTCCACTGAGAAAAAAGAAAAAACAACTCTCCCCTCTGGGCGATTTATGTACATTGCAAGGATTTGAATAAACTTTTTGTTGTTCAGAAGAAATATCAGTTTGTCTGTATCCATGTGGAAAGTGAATGTGAATAGGAGTGATTTTATAATTATCAATCTGCACCTGCAGGGCTCGAATGAGGAAAGTGGCAGGGTCTGCATCCTTTCACACGTGATTTCCCTTTGGGAGTATTTTGCAAAAAAAAAAAAAATGGCATTTTTCTTGCAGGTGGTGCCCCAAATCTGACTTGAATCTTATTGCAGACTTCTGTGAAAATCAGTGAGCCAATCACACATGCAGGAAATGTAATTTATGGAGGGGGCAGGGGGTTGGGCGTTCTGTACACCACCCCTTCAGGCTGTCATATTGTATTTTGGTACTGACATTTTACCCCGAGCTACACTCGGGAATACCGCTAAGGAGGTTAAAAGTTGAGGGTTTTTTTTTTTTAAGAAATCATACTTGCCTAAGTGGATGCAGCATCATTCTGATGCTGCAACTGTCCCACGCTGGCTCTAAGACTGAGAACTGAGCGATCAAACACAGCTGATCGCTCTGTTCTCAGTGAGGTGAGCTGGTGACTGTCAGTCATGGCTCTCTGCTCTGCCCCCCCGCTTACCCGGGGGTCTCTGGGCTGTGGAGGGAGAGGCCGGCTCAGGCTCCTAGTGGATTACCGAGTGGCTGAGCCAGGTGCCGGTCCAGAGATCTAGGTGGATCCCGACTTTAAAGTTGGGATCTTTCCCCAGCCTGGACTAGCTTAGTGACGTCCGCCAACAACAGATTTTAGACCGCTGTCAACTGAAAACGGGTCACAGGGGTGCAGAATGAACTGCACTCTTGTGATCCACAGAAGTACAGCCAAATGAGGTTTGGCTGTACTGCTCCTTTATGCATAGATCCTCTGAGTGGGGGAAAAGCAGAGTGACAGAGATGAGCTCATCACTGAACTACTTCTCCTTTCATTGTCCAGTTACAGGCTGGGGGAGAGACAAGACCTTTTCCTTGTCAAGTCATGGGCTGGGGGAGGGACAAGACCCCTGTAAGGGGTCCTAAACTTCAGCAAATAAAAGATCAGGTCTCCACCCCTTCCAGACAGAGCCGTATAGTGTGGCAGAGCTGCGTAAATCTCAGGACTGGGTGCAAATCCTTTGGTGGGCAAAACAGCTGCCTTACATGCATTTTGTCTGTGTATTCAGCTCTTTGCCTGGAGTTCACCTTTAAGTCCTGTATTGGCTTCAAGGCAAAAGGACAACCCATTGTGTGGCCGTGTAGACAGACCCACGACAGGGCAGCCTGGCTTTGCTGCTGACCAGCTCCCCCATCCCAGCGAGAAGCCGTGAACGTGCCAAGGACAACATGGCTCTGGTAAGAGTGCCTAATGGGGAAAATAATAAAGTACCCAGTGAAGCGGCTGGCCTCAGGTGATACACGGAGATGAAATGTCCTACAACAGTTGTACCTGTGTATCTGCAGTTGTCTCCTCCAGAGCCGTTCAAAGTGCAGAATTTATAAAGTTTGTCTAAGGCTTCAGAAAGCAGGGAGCTGACGTTACACTCTGCAGAACCAATTGAGAGCTGAATGGAAGGAAGGGGCACACCCTCCTTGCCACAGCACTCAAGAACAGAGCTGAAGCAGTCAATCGCAGGCTGTGTGCTAGAGCTCCCTCCTGTCACCTTTATAGCTCTTGCTATCAGGAAAACATGTTCTTTCATGATTCAGAAGGCAGATAGCAGACAAAGGAGGCAGCAGACAGAAATGACACTTAGTGCTCTGGATTGAGAGAAGTATAAACTATAGAGGGATAGGCTTTGTTCAGCTTTGTAAATTGAGGTTTACAACCACTTTAATGACTGAGAAATCAGGGGGGAAAAATTACATTGTATTTTTTACTCATGTATAGTATATTTTTCAAACAGAAAAAAAAAAAAAAACAGAAAAACAAAAAAACACAAAAACAAAAAAAAACCCACAAAAACAAAAAAACAAAACAAAAACTGGGACATATTTGAACTGGTAGCAGGAATCTCGCACATGAAAACAACCTGACTGTAAAGTGATTTGTTAAGTGTAGGAAAGGGATTATGGGTAATAGGAGGATTATAAGTGAGGTTTTATCCTTGAATGTCTTCTTTACGAACTTTCAATGTTGCCTTGCAAAAATCGTACTCTGAATTTGGATTGGAGGCAATTCAGACATTTTGTCCACGAGATGCTTGATAAAAATATAAACATTTTTTATAATAAAATGTAAACATAATAAAAAAATTTAAACAATATAAACAATTTTTTATTTATATTTTTTTGGGGGGGGAGGGAGTGTTTTTATCTATATATGTTGCCTTGTTTACAGAAAAATATGACAAGAGGCAGTTTGCTTTGACAAGAACAGAGCGACGACAACACTAAAAGTATTCTAGAAAATCTATTATTAATCTCCGCTTGTTGTCTTCTTTTCCGGCTAAGTGATGCTCGCCGCTCGCGCTCAGCCGCACGGCCGCGTGTTCGGTTTTATATCTGTGTAGAAAGCATGAACACTACGGGTCTTTCATCCGCACGACAGAAGGTCGAACCTTTCAACAAACCCTACAGCTAGTACAGCACTTCAGCAACATGTGTGAACGGATAATCCGCGCCGTCCGATTATGTAACAGAAATGAAATGTTAGGAAAGCTGGTCCTGTTATTCCACAATCAAATTTTCCGACGAGCACAAAAAGGAGAGGGAATCATTATGTTAATTTCTTTTTTTTTTTTTACTAATTTTTAAAAGTTGCCTTTCTTTCCGATCATGAATGACCTATTTGTTCATTAATGATCGGAAAGAAAGACAACGTTTAAAAATAAGTGAAAAAATTAACATAATGATTCCCTATTCAGGCGCCAACACATATAAGCAGCCGGAACACGGTGTTCCATGGACAAAAACACAGAAGGCTCAAAAAAATTTAGGTTAAATCACCACTTGCACAACTTCGATGATCATGTAATAGGAATGAAATTTGATAAACAGACAGACTGCCCTTATTATTCCAAGACCAGGGGCGGACTGACCATTTGGAAACTCGGGCACTGCCCGAGGGCCCGGGGTCAGTAGGGGGCCCCATGAGATGCCCCTGGTACCTTTTTCATAGGCATTTTTGAGTTTGGGGGCCCCATGAGTTGTCAGTCCGCCCCTGTTCCAAGATCAATTATTTTCTGGCTAGTTAAAAAAAGGAGAGAAAATTGTAACATTCATACATTTTTTATGCTGACTGTATCCCCGATAAGAGCAGAATTGTGCTGTTCAGAAGCCAGTATGTTCAAGTAACCAAAAAACAGAAGGCTCAAAAAAGTTCAACTTATTATAAGGAACCTGTTAAATCTCCACTTACAAGCCTTAAAACCCTGGAGCCCAACCTGGGGCCCTTGGGTGTATTTATTTATTTTATTACAGGTACTTATATAGCGCCATCAATTTACGCAGCTTTAAGTGTGTGTGTGAATATTGATATATATAGATAGAGAGAGAGCTATATAGAGAGAGAGCTATAGAGCGAGAGCTATATAGAGAGAGAGCTATAGAGCGAGAGCTATATAGAGAGAGAGCTATAGAGCGAGAGCTATATAGAGAGAGAGCTATAGAGCGAGAGCTATATAGAGAGAGAGCTATAGAGCGAGAGCTATATAGAGAGAGAGCTATAGAGCGAGAGCTATATAGAGAGCGCGAGAGAGAGCGCGAGAGCGCGATAGAGAGCGATAGAGAGCGAGAGCGCGAGAGAGCGCTATAGAGCGAGAGAGAGAGCGCGCTAGAAAGAGAGAGCTATAGAGCGAGAGAGAGAGCGCGCTAGAAAGAGAGAGCTA
Source organism: Staurois parvus (assembly GCF_062004578.1). Classification (NCBI taxonomy): domain Eukaryota; kingdom Metazoa; phylum Chordata; class Amphibia; order Anura; family Ranidae; genus Staurois; species Staurois parvus. The sequence goes on from NW_028319427.1 coordinate 6,739, forward strand.
TAGAGCGAGAGAGAGAGCGCGCTAGAAAGAGAGAGCTATAGAGCGAGAGAGAGAGCGCGCTAGAAAGAGAGAGCTATAGAGCGAGAGAGAGAGCGCGCTAGAAAGAGAGAGCTATAGAGCGAGAGAGAGAGCGCGCTAGAAAGAGAGAGCAATAGAGAGCATGATAGAGAGCGAGAGAGAGCGCGATAGAGCGAGAGAGAGCGCGATAGAGCGAGAGAGAGCGCGATAGAGCGAGAGAGAGCGCGATAGAGCGAGAGAGAGCGCGATAGAGCGAGAGAGAGCGCGATAGAGCGAGAGAGAGCGCGATAGAGCGAGAGAGAGCGCGATAGAGCGAGAGAGAGCGCGATAGAGCGAGAGAGAGCGCGATAGAGCGAGAGAGAGCGCGATAGAGCGAGAGAGAGCGCGATAGAGCGAGAGAGAGCGCGATAGAGCGAGAGAGAGCGAGAGAGATCTATAGAGCGAGAGAGAGCTATAGAACGAGAGAGAGCTATAGAACGAGAGAGAGCTATAGAACGAGAGAGAGCTATAGAACGAGAGAGCGCGTTCGAAAGAGAGCACTAGAGAGAGAGAGAGCACTAGAGAGAGCACTAGAGAGAGCGCTAGAAAGAGACAGCGATAAAGAGCCCGACAGAGAGCGCGATAGAGCGAGAGAGAGCTATAGAGCGAGAGAGCGCTAGATAGAGAGAGAGAGCTATAGAAAGATATAGATAGAGATAGAGAGAGTGAGCTATAGAGAGGGAGAGAGCTATAGAGAGCGTGCGCGCGCTCTCTCTCTCTCTCTCTCTATATATATATATACACACACAATGAAGGAAATAAGTATTTGATCCACTGCTGATGTTGAATGTTCGCCCCTCACACAGAAATGATCGGTCTAACAATGGAATGTTCGCCCCTCACACAGAAATGATCGGTCTAACAATGGAATGTTCGGTGTAACACTGAGAGACAGAATACAACAACAAATTCAGCAGAAATGCGTCTAACAAATGATGACTGATCTGCATGTTCATGAGGGAAAGAAGGATTTGATCCCCTTCACAAGACATGACTTAGTACTTGGTGGCAAATCCCTTGTTGGCAATCACAGAGGTCAGACGTTTCAGGAGTTGGCCTCCAGGTTCGCACATATCTCAGGAGGGATTTTGGCCCACTCCTCTTGGCAGATCCTCTCCAAGTCATTAAGGTTTGGTGGCTGACGTTTGGCAACTCGAACTTTCAGCTCCCTCCACAGATTTTCAATCGGATTAAGGTCTGGAGACTGGCTAGGCCTCTCCAGGACCTTAATATGCTTCTTCTTGAGCCGCTCCTTTGTTGCCTTGGCCGTGTGTTTTGGGTCATTGTCATGCTGGAACACCCATCCACGACCCATTTTCAATGCCCTGGCTGAGGGAAGAAGGTTCTCACCCAAGATTTGACGGTACATTGCCCCGTCCATCGTCCCTTTGATGCGGTGCAGTTTTCCGGTCTCCTTAGCAGAAAAACACCCCCAAAGCAGAATGTTTCCACCACCATGTTTCACAGTTGGGATGGTGTTCTTGGGGTCATAGGGAAACTGACACTTGTTTTGTGTTTCTTCCATTTGTGAATGATTGCACCAACTGTTGTCACCTTCTCACCAAGCTGCTTGGCCATAGTTTGGTAGCCCAGTCCAGCCTTGTGTAGGTCTACAATCTTGTCCCTGACCTCCTTGGACAGCTCTTTGGTCTTTGTCATGGTGGAGAGTTTGGAATCTGATGGTTTGGTTGCTCCTGTGGACAGGTGTCTTTTATACAGGTTACAAAATGAGATTAGCAGCACTCCCTTTAAGAGACTGCTTCTAATCTCAGTTTGTTACCTGTATGAAAGACACCTGGTAATCAGAAATCCTGCTGAATGATAGGGGATCAAATCCATATTTCCCTCATGAACATGCAGATCAGTCATCATTTGTTAGATATGCATTTCTGCTGAATTTTTTGTTGCTATTCTGTCTCTCAGTGTTACACCGAACATTCGATTGTTAGACTGATCATTTCTTTGTGAGGGGCAAACATTCACCATCAGCCGGGGAGCAAATACGCATTTCCTTCACTGTATGTGACTAGGTGGAATGGAAGTCACATGTTGCCTGTCAAAAGTGGAGCTCTAGTCTGCAGCGAGACCCCTGTTTGAGCTGGTGCTGTTCAACCACTGGCTGTGGTTGACAGCAGCAGGAATCATTGTGTCAGAGCCAATGAGGGGAGAGAAACCAAGGGTAGCCTCTGCTCTCGTGCACATTGCTGGATCGAGTTTGGGGTCAGGTAACTATATGGGATGGTGAGGGGGAGCTACATTCTACCTTCATGCATAGAATGCATTATACATTCTGCCGCTATACATTCTGCCGCTACAACCACTTCCATGGGCATCATCCGTATGTACTTTCAGTATGAATTTTGAGTTCCAGTCAGAGATCACCCGACCAGTTGCCTCCTTGCCAAATATCTGACCTCGCACAATGCACCCCCCAAAAACAGAGCGGGGTAAGGCAGCAACTGTCAGACCTTTTACGATATTAATCCTGCAATATTTGCTCTAGTCCAGTCGTAATTAAATCTCTAGTCGTAATTAAGTCGTAATTAAATCTCTAGCCCAGCAATCTACTGACCGCGTTTTCATAATTTGCCTAGACTGCCATTTAAAAAGCTGCGGCCTGTATCCAAGGAGACAGCCATCTGTGTGATTCTTGAAAAACAAGAGTAGAAAGTCAGCCGCAGCATGCGACTGCTTCATCCCTCTGCAGATCCACTCTCCCCCCCCCCCCCTTTTTTTTTTCTTCCACGCTGTCAACATGGGTGACATTTCCAGGAACCAGAATGGAAAGTGACAAATCCTACCCCATCACTTGCCGAATCCTAATAAATGCGAATGCAACACCATGTGACCGAAGACACAACCAGGCATCAGGCTATAATCCTTCGTACACGAGGCACTAATTGCAAACGCTGTTACATAAGCAGACACTGACAGTGGGACTAATTACTCTGCTTATTGTCTGGTGTGGGAGGCGGTTGGCATATTCAAGTATTTTCATCGGTTTACAGCCGCAGTCCCATGTGCGATCGATCTTGTTGCTCTGCTTGTCGGGGGGGGGGGGGGAATGTGGCAGGAGTCACTTTGGGTGGGGGGCTAATGGAACCCAGCTCACTTTGGAGAGGTGGGGAGACCCCTGTCTCAGCTCCCCATATCCCTCTTATGTGTAAGTCACCCTGTGCCTGTTAGGGGTACAGGGTGATCTGTCCTCATATTGTGTAGACATGTCTAGGAGATAGATGGGATGGAGGTTGCGGATTGATGTTGTGCGGCTGCATCCCATTGTTCTATTGTTTGTCTGGCTTGGGAGCAAACTATTATGGGATGTCTGTGTTTATGTGTATTCACTTAGTAGGGGGGTCTCCAGCAGCCCTCCCTCCTGATGGGACTGTCTGCTGGTGTGAAGTTTGAATACCTGTGTATCTCTTGTTACTAAATGTAGATTGCCCCGCCCTGTTTCATGATGCAGGGAGGGGGGATTGTCCCCGAGTGTATATATCTTGTATCTGTGTTCAAATAAACTAGTCTACCTCCTTTGAATCACTTAATGAATATTTGGTTGAAGTCGCACTGTTTCTGAGAACTGCTGTACATCTGTGTTGCATGGAGTCACCCAACTTCTGGCCCCTGTGATCAGGTATTCCAGCCCAGGATGATTGGACCACATTCCACAGTTCTCGTCTATTTCTTGGTTTTGCCTCAGAAACTGCATTTTTGATGTCACCCCACAAGTTTTCTATTGGATGAAGATCCGGGGATTGAGCTGGCCCCTCCATAACGTCAATCTTGTTGGTCTGGAACCAAGATGTTGCACATTTACTGGTGTGTTTGGGGTCGTTGTCTTGTTGGAACACCCATTTCAAGGGCATTTCCTCTTCATCATAAGGCAGCATGACCTCTTCAAGTATTCTGATGTATTCAAACTGAGCCATGATCCCTGGTATGCGATAAATAGGCCCAACACCGTAGTATGAGAAACATCCCCATTTCATGATGCTTGCACCACCATGCTTCACTGTCTTCACAGTGTACTGTGGCTTGAATTCAGTGTTTGGGGGTCGTCTGACAAACTGTCTCCGCCCACTAGACCCAAAAAGAACAATCTTACTTCCATCAGTCCACAAAATGTTGCGCCATTTCTCTTTAGGCCGGTCAATGTGCTCTTTGGCAGATTGTAACCTCTTCAGCACACGTCTTTTTCCCAACAGTGGGACTTTGCGGGGACTTCTTGCAGATAGCTTGGCTTCACATCGGCGTCTTCTAATTGTAACAGTCCTCACAGGGAACGTCACACCTTCTTTCATCTTCCTGGAGCTGATTGTTGGCTGAGTCCGCCCCATTTTGGCTATTCTTCTATCCATTCCAATGGTAGTTTTTCGCTTTCTTCCACGTCTTTCAGGTTTTGATTGCCATTTTAAAGCATTTGCGATCATTTTAGCTGAGCAGCCGATCATTTTCTGCACTTCTTTATATGTTTTCCCCTCCAATCAACTTTGTAATCAAGGTACGCTGTTCTTCTGAACAATGTCTGGAACGACCCATTTTCCTCAGAATTTCAGAGAGAAATGCACTGTAACCAGCATGTCCAACATTTGCTGCCTTCCTTCCTTAAATAAGGGCAATAATTGCCACCTGTTTTTCAAAGAATGAATGACCTCACTAATAGAACTCCACACTGCTATTATTTTGAACACGTCCCTTTCAATGAGTGATTCAATGACACAGAATCAGCAGCATGCATGTCATGACTGTTGGGTCTGTTGGATTTCTATGACTCTACTACACCTGCTAGGAAGTTATTTGCCATGTAGAAATATCATTTCTACCAAAAACAGGGATTGATCCGGTTAGTGATGTCTGATGCTATTATTTTGAACACAACTGTATATGTAAAGCGCTAAGTAAATTGATGGCACTATATAAGTACCTGAAAAATATAATAATAAAAAACCCCAGTATCGATCAGAAACATTTGTTAAAAGTTCATATTATTATTAGATGACCTTCACAAAATGACATTTCATGACAAATCAAAGCAATCATTTAGGATATTCAAGGGAGGTACTGTAGAATCAGATCGAAACAGACTTTAATCACTTGTAACGAACGGTCAATATGCTGTCAGGACTTCAAACACAATCAACGCAGCACTCAAGAAACAGGCATGAAAGCACTGTACTTGGCTGAATCAAACGTAATGGGCATCAAAAGAACGGAATTACTGCTGCTAACAAATGATAAAAAAAAAAAAAAAAAAAAAAAGTACACCCCCCCCCCTTAACCAGACGATTGCGCGCTTTGCGCCAAATGGATCTCTCAAGTCACAGGGGAACATTATTGAGAAAGCAACTTTTACCCTCTAATGCCAAATTCATTTAAAGTGGTAGTAAAAGGTAAAACAAATGAACAAACAAAAAAAAAAAAAAGTGACCTTTTTAACCCCCCAGAGCTCCCCCTGGTGACAATTCCTGGTTTATGAAGAGGCTGAATGCACGTCCTTTAAGTGGACCCCCGGATGTAAGGACACCCTGACGTTATTCACCACTCCTAACCTGTACCATCTTAAGAGGGATTCTGGGCAGACCTCCACCTGATTACATACATTGCGCATTCCCTTTGCGCTTCTGGTGAGTGCGCATTTTATCTATTTGTTGCCACCCACCACCCTGTCTGATGACTGATATACCACCGGGATTAATCGTGTCACCGCAGGGTCCATTCATGATTCTTGACTTCTCAATCGCATTTGAATTTATTAATGGATTTTTTTTCTAATATTTCATGATTAAGAGCTATTTTATGATGGTCATGTATGGTTTACATTTGTCCCTTGTATCTTATTGAGAATTATTCCTTTATATTATCATTGTTATCACACTCATATACTTTCTAGCACTGCACTATCTTATACTAGCTAAAAAAAAAAACCCGGCAAGGTAAAAGGCCTAATGTGCTAGCAGGGGCGGACTGACCATTTGGAAACTCGGGCACTGCCCGAGGGCCCAGGGTCAGTAGGGGGCCCCATGGTACCTTTTTCATAGGCTTTTTTTGAGTGTGGGCAAGGACACAGGGGCCCCATGATCCCCTATTGCCCAGGGACCCCATGAGTTATCAGTCAGCCCCTGTGTGTGCCATCACAAGGATTCTGGTGCAAAGCAAATCCATCGAAAGAACATGATCCCGAAAAGAAGAATAAATAATCCTCCATAGGTTTCTCTTTTTAACGGATTCTCATCCTGAATGCTTTTCACCAGTTTCCATACACAAGTCTGGTTGTAGCCAATACAATGGTGGACACACCAAGATGAGATGTTTTCTATGGGAGTTTATGTCTCGCTTTCCTTTTAATCTTTTCGTTGTATTGATCTTTTATGTATTGAGTGCTTTAGGAGTTAAATGGACGTACCATCCAGGGGTAGGAGTTCCTTCCTCAAAGTACATTCAGGTACTTCCTCCTGTGACTCTACAAAGACCCAGTAGGGTCAAAACGTCGAGTCACCTGGTTGGGGGGGGGGGGGGTGTACACACTTTTTTATGTTTTGCCAGCAGCGGCAAAACCAATCTTAGGTTGTCAATTACGTCTGATTCAGCTAAGTACAGTGCTTTGATGCCTGTTTGTTGAGTGATTACATCGATTGTGTTTGCCGAAGTCTGACAATATAAAGGCTTCTCCGCTGTGCTATTGACCATTCATTAAAAGTGATTGAAGTCTATTTTGATGTGCTGTCGCAATACCCCCTATATATCCAAATAGATTTATTTTTTTATGAAAATGATCTATTTTGGACCTTCTAAATATGTTACAGATCGATACTGGTTTGATCTCAAAACTAGACCTTTCCTGAGACAAACATGGAAGTTGTCTTTGCTGACCCCCCTGAACAAATAGCTGGCTGGATGTTTCATAGCCCCTTTAAATCACTGACCTGAAAAACAAGTAAATCAGGAAAGTAGGCAGCGCAGTGGCTAAACGGTTAGCACTTCTGCCTGGCAGTACTAGGGTTGTTGGTTCGAATCCCAACCACCTGCCTGCAGTTTGCATGTTCTCCCTGTGCCTGCGTGGGTTTCCTCCGGGTAATCCGGTTTCCTTCCACACTCCAAAGACATGCTGGTAGGTTAATTGGATCCTGTCTGAATTTGCCCTAGTATGTGTATGTATGAATGTGAGTTAGGGATCTTAGATTGTACGCCCCTTGAGGGTTAGGGACTGATGTGAATGCTTAGATCGTACGCCCCTTGAGTGTCAGGGAATGATGAGAATGCTTTAGATCGTACGCCCCTTGAGGGTCAGGGAATGATGAGAATGCTTAGATCGTACGCCCCTTGAGGGTCAGGGAATGATGAGAATGCTTAGATCGTACGCCCCTTGAGGGTTAGGGACTGATGTGAATGCTTTAGATCGTACGCCCCTTGAGGGTCAGGGAATGATGAGAATGCTTAGATCGTACGCCCCTTGAGGGTCAGGGAATGATGAGAATGCTTAGATCGTACGCCCCTTGAGGGTCAGGGAATGATGAGAATGCTTAGATCGTACGCCCCTTGAGTGTCAGGGACTGATGTGAATGCTTACATTGTACGCCCCTTGAGTGTCAGGGACTGATGTGAATGCTTACATTGTACGCCCCTTGAGTGTCAGGGACTGATGTGAATGCTTACATTGTACGCCCCTTGAGGGTTAGGGACTGATGTGAATGCTTACATTGTACGCCCCTTGAGTGTCAGGGACTGATGTGAATGCTTACATTGTACGCCCCTTGAGTGTCAGGGACTGATGTGAATGCTTACATTGTACGCCCCTTGAGTGTCAGGGACTGATGTGAATGCTTACATTGTACGCCCCTTGAGTGTCAGGGACTGATGTGAATGCTTACATTGTACGCCCCTTGAGGGTTAGGGACTGATGTGAATGTACTATATATATAAATAAAGTGCTGCGTAAATTGACGGCGCTATATAAGTACCTGAAATAAAGTCAGAGATCCTTATCTATAGACTTGCTTGTATTTGAATTCACAATTCAAACACTGGAAAGGGTAGGCATGACCTCCAGACATCTAGTATTTGCAGAAATAAGCAACGACAGCCTTCAGTTTCAAGAGTCGTTTCTTTTAATTTTCAAGTACATGTACTTTAAATTCCAGGAATTCAGCAACTTTGCAAGAAATTGCAGAGTTAAGTCTAATCAGGTGCATGTCATTTCCGGGACTTGCTTCTATTACTTGTGACAGGTTTATTGCACTCCTGGAGAATACGCTGTGGCTGCGAGAGGAAAGAAACACACAAAGCAGCTAGGTCGGCCAATTGATAAACTCCCACGGCTTAAACTACCATCTCTATGCCGACAACACACAAATCTATCTCTCTACCCCTCACCTCACCCCCTCAGTCTCCAATCGCATCACCAACCTACTCTAAGTGACATATCGGACTGGATGTCACTCCACTTCCTCAAACTCAATCTTTCCAAAACCGAGCTTTTAGTATTCCCCCCAACCTGTGCCCCCTCCCCCTGACTTCTCCATCAAGATCAACAAGACCGTATTCACCAAGGATAAACGCCTATTGTGCATACAGCCTTAGGCTTTTAGTACGCACACAGTTTTTAAAAAAAAAACCAATGTTCCAAAAAAAAGAGAGACCTAAAAACCTTATCTTGATTCGTATTTTTTTTTTTTAATTCTGTCCTTGCACAAGCCAATTACAGTATTAAACAGATGAACATTGCCACCTGAAGGCTAAAGTGGCATCTGCAATCTGAAGGCAGATATTTTATCAAAAAAGCTTCCAGCCCACATAGCCAACATAGAGATCACATGATTGGAAACCACTTTAATTGGCTCCTGATTATTGATGGGGATTGATGCTGTCGGCTGAGAAAGGGAGGACATTTATTAACATATCCTGAGAATGGAGCATCATGAGGGGAGCACTAGTTACGAAGGCTTAAAGTGGTTACATAGTTGCACAGCTAGGGCTCATTCACACTTGACTTTATTTCTAACTTTTGCCAAACGCACCTATAGCGTTAGACAGGCGTTTGGGTAGCGTTTTTAACGCTCCCCAAATGCCCCATGTGCGGTTTTGAGGCGGTTGATAGGCGTTTGCCAAGCGTTAAAACCGCACCACGAATACCTATAATGAAGTTAAACGGTATTAACGCTTTGCAACCGCCTTGCAACCTGGCAGGTGTTTGCAGAGCGGCACCATAGACGTGAACGGGAGGCTTCAACTCCTCCTGAGTTTTGCCGCGACGCTAACGCTTCAGTGTGAACAGCACTGTGTGCAGAATTTTCGTAGGTGCTTGAGAAGCGTTAAAAACGCTTCCGAAACGCGTCTGACGCCTGCTAACAAAGCTGGTGTGAACTGAGCCTTAGTCTGGCTAAAAAAGAAAAGACAAGTCTATCCAGTTCAACCAAAAAAAAAAAAAAAAAAATTCTAAAGGTTCTAAATTTAAAAATATTTTTTACCGTAAAGCTAAACACAAAAAAACAAAGCAAAAAAAAAAAACACCCCACTAACTGTTCCTCCCTCTCCGAAAAACCTACCCGAGGTCTCTCTAAATCCAGCGCTATTGTTCATGTGTAGCAGCGCTGCACCCTCTTCTCACAGGCTACAGTGATAGCAGCAAGAACCATTGGCTCCTGCTGCTGTCACTCCTGTGAGCAGAGAGTGGGAGGTTTAGCCAAGCCACGCAGTGTTTGTCTATGGATGCCCACAGCCTGACTCAGGAGTGCCCCCCACAGCGCACAACTTGCTATGGGGGCACTCAGGGAAGAGGAGGAGTGGACGATTGGAAATTGTTGCTATTTGATGAGTGCATTCATTTTTATTACACTAAAAAGAAATGAATACAACTCTAGAATATAATCTCAAAATAGATCAAGAAGATCAACTTCTAAAACGTGATTATTTTGCTATTAACCACCTCCCGTCTGGCTGTTGTATATAAACGGCCTGAAGGTGGCAGTGCAGGGTCGGGTGGCAGTTTATAAACGGCCTCCCCGCCCCCTGGGAGTGCGCAGCACTGCGATCCGGTGCCCACCGTGTCCTCCGGACACAGTGGAACACCGATCGTCGTACGGGACCTCTGTGTGAGGTCCCGATCATGTGATCACCGATTGGCCAATCAGTGATCACATATAGAGTAGTAAGCAAGATGTCACTTCTGACATCATTCCTTGTTACGTGTGAAATCTGTGAATGATCACAGAGGTCACATGGTACAGGGCTATTCACAACAGTCTTGTACCATGTGACAAGCTGTGACCAATCACAGCTCACACAGTAGTTCTCAATGGCCGCAAGAATGCAGCCAGAGAGGAGAAATGATTGCTTTTACAGCCTTTATGGGTGTAAAAGCAATCAGTGTTAAAAAAAAAAAAAAATCTTCATCACCCCCCACAAGTAGTACAGTGTCACTGTACTGCTAGGGTGACAGTATGTAAAAAAAAAAAAAACAAATATAAAAAAATAAAATAAAAATGTAGAATTTTTTTTTTAAAAAATTATAATTTTTGGCTATAAACGAATTTGGGTTATTTTCTTTTTTACTAATCAGATAACGGAATAAATTTTGGCTAAGATTTATGATGAAATATTATTAATTTGTAAAATTTTATAAGAAAAACACTCTTTTCAAAATTTTTGGACATTTTCATTTACATAGCAAAAAAAAATAAAACTCCCAGCGGTGAATAAAGACCACCAA
>NW_028319427.1:22500-50000 GCF_062004578.1 Staurois parvus
GCACCCACGATAAGTAGGTGCAATGCCAGGATCCTGCAGACTCTCAGTATAGCTGTCTGCCCGTACCTCCTACAGGCAGGCAGTTACTCGAAAGCAGGAAGATCAATGAACAACGAGAGCACTTACCTGCACCCTTGTAGTTCATTGAGTACTTCAAACCATCAGCTGCAATGGTAATTGTACTCTACTCATTCACAGGAAACTGTGAATGATTAGCACTGCAAGCGAGGCTGTTTTCAAATTGTGACAGCGGGACAAAGATTAGGGGGGGGGGTAGAGAGTGCATGTTGAACGCGTCACACACTAAACACGGGTGTAACATGTTCAGAAAGGTGAACGTATCCTTTCATGTTTGTGCTGATGGTTTGACACAATTGTAAACATTATTTTTGTATCTGCAATAGGCTTTGATTTTTCAGAGAATCGTTTTAATTGCGGTTTTTCCAAGAGGCGACCTTCCTTTTAACCCTCTTGCAGCGTTTCCCTGAACTTCTGGGGAAGTGCAGAAGGATCTCCTGACCAGAGGCGGACTGACCGTTCGAGCACTCAGGCACTGCGTGAGGGCCCGAGGTCCGTAGGGGGCCCCATGAAATGCCCCTGGTACCTTTCTTATAGGCTTTTTTGGGTGTTCTTTGAGTGTGGGCAAGGACACGGGCCCCATGATTATTTTGTTTTCCTAAATTCCCTGAGGAAGTGGGTCTTATTCCACGAAACGCGTCGAATTTCTGGCTCAATAATTCAACTTTATGGAAATACATTTGCCTAGTGAGGATCTATGTATCTGATGGTATTGTTGGGGCTCTTAGGGCTCGTTCACACTTGGCTGTTTTGCCAACGCTTGCCAAACGCCCCTATAGCGTTTGGCAAGCGTTGGTCCGACGTTTGCAGAGCGTTTTTTAACGCTCCGCAAACGCCGCTTGCGCGGTTTAGTGGCAGTTGCTAGGCGTTTGCCGAGCGTTAATAATGCCCCACAAACGCCTATAATGCAGTTTGAGTGGTGTTACCGCTCCGCAAACGCCCCGCAACCGCGTCACAACCGCACCGCAAACGCCGGCGGGCGTTTGCGGAGCGGCACAATAGACGAGAATAGGAGGCTTCAACGCCTTCTGACTTGTCCAGAGGCGTCCGTTTTGCCGCGACGCAACGCAAACGCTCCCGTTAGAACAGCACCATGTGCTGTAATGTGCAGAATTGGCAGAGGCGTTTGGGAAGCGGTAAAAACGCTTCCCAAACGCCTCTCTGCCGCCTGCACACAGCGCTAGTGTGAACGTAGCCTTAGACTCTTGCTTGTGACGCCTTTGCGTCCCGGGCCAGAGCCTTCCCCCCCCCCCCCTTTTTGTTACTTATAAATTTATACTATGTTTTTTTCTGTTTTATTATGCATGTGTCTATTTTGGCTGACCAATTGGTCTCTCTTACCACTTATGTGTTTTTTTGGTTTTTTTTTTTATAAAATTACAATAAAACATGTTCTCTTTTATCTAGTGTTTTCGTGTTGTGCATCTTTATACTTTCACATGGTATGGTGCTTTAAAAGCCCCATTACTTTTTATTTGTTAAGGTTTTTATATCCATCTGGCCCCCAAAAAAAGGGATAAAATTAAATATAGAGTGAAAGTGAGGCTACAAATGATAACGAATGTTTTGTTGGTTTAATGACACTGAGGGGTTTATTTACTAAAGCTGGAGAGTCCAAAATCAGACTCCCTTCTGCATAGAAACCAATCAGCTTCTAACCTCAGCTTGTTCAATGAAGGTTTGGCAATGAAACCTGGAAGCTGATTGGTTTCTATGCAGAAGGGAGTCTGATTTTGGACTCTCCAGCTTTAGTAAATAAACCCCTGAGCATCTAATTAATACGTTTCTGTTGTCAACCTCTTACACCCCTCAGCATCTGAGCTCCCAGCGCTGCCCAGTCCCTGCAACGGATTCAAATCACGTCTTGCTTTACAAGGATTTCCTCCTTTCCTGTCCATACACTATTTTGCTAAAGTATACGTAAATCTTAAATCAATTGTTCGGTATATTTGTCATTATACATCACAGTATACGGTTTTCTCAAGCAAACAGCTTTTTTTTATCGTGAATCTCTTGAAAAATAACTTACCTGGAGATCCTGCCATTAACAGAACTTCCTGTTTCAGGGTGACAACGGCAAGTCCAATGCCTTGCAAAAATCCTCCCTTGCAACTCCCACAAGCATTAAAGTGTTTGGTATTTTAAAAAAAAGAAGGAAAAAAACTGAACTTTTACAAACATGTCATACTTACCTGCTCTGTGCAATGGCTTTGCAAAGAGAAACCCCAAACCTCCTCTTTGAAAGTCCCCACCAGCGCTGCTGGCCCCTTCCCCTCCTGCTGAGTGCTCTCATAGCAAGCTGCTTGCTTTGGGGGCAATCCTGCGTGCTCACTCCTATGAGACACACGGAAAGCATTTCGGCCCTGGCTCCCTCCTCACTGGCTGTGATTGGCAGCAGTGGGTGCCAATGGCTCCTGCTGCTGAGTCTCGGCCAATGAGGAGGCAGAGAACCGAGAGAGCTTCTGCTCTTGTGCACATCGCATCGCTGGATCAGGATCAGGCTCGAGTATAAGGGGGGGGGGGGGAGGGAGCCTTGCACAATGAAGGAAGGTTTTTTTTATGTTCATGAAAATAAAAAAACCTTTAGGCTTTATAACCACTTTAAGTGTTCGTTTAGCTCTAGGGTACCTGTACTTTTACTAACATGATCCTCTGCTCCAGCAGGCTCCCCCCTGTGCTGCTAGACCCATCCCCACAGCTTTTTCTCCTCTATGCTCCAGGGGTGGGGGTTGCTGCACAACAAAGGAAGGTTTTTTTTTTATGTTCATGAAAATAAAAAACCTTCAGTCTTTATAACCACTTTAAGTGTTTGTTTAGGTCTAGGGTATCTGTACATTTACTAACCTGATCCTCCGCTCCAGCAGGCTCCCTCCGTGCTGCTAGACCCATCCCCACAGCTTTTTCTCCTCTATGCTCCGGCAGTCACAGGTCCCCCGGTGCCATAAAGTACAATATAGTGTCAATTTACCTTGTACTGGAGGTCAGGGTGCCAGGGGACTGCCCAATGTCGGAAAGTAGAGAGCGCCGCCCACTGGGGAAGCGGATGATTGGACAAGTAAAACTCCTTTTTCAGGGACACTAGATGTAAACAAGCATTTAACCCTTAAAGTGCAGGGACAGCCCCACTGCAAGGGAGGATTTTTCTTATCCCCAGAGGTAGGCTTAAATAGTTCAATTCTGTAGACCGGGCATGTGTAGCATTTCCAGTCTCTCTACCCTGCCACTGGGACCCTCCCTGCGAGTATACAGTAATTGTCATCTTTGATTTAGCAAAGCCGGGATCACGGTATACACAGAAAAGAAGTCAGCAGCTTCAGCTGTCGAAAAATCAGACTGAATCAGTGTTTATAAAGATCACTTTTTTCAGATTCAAATATAAATGTTACATCTGTATCTTTCTATTCATTCATCTGCAGATCAAAAAGGATGAGCTTGATCTGCAAATTATGTCAGTTGAAGCAACCATCCAGACATTCTAGCGTTAGCAACCTGACAAGTTAAAAAAAAGTTTGTTTTTTTTTAATAAAATATTTCTGTTTAACCCCTATTAAACATTTGTTTACGCTGATCAGATCTAATTCCCTTTTCTACTTCTCCCCTCAACAGTTATTTTCCAACCGATTCTCTTTTTGTTTCTATTTTTTTTAACTATTAAATATTAAATTGTTTTGCGTTTCTTTTGTCTGTTAATATTTTCACACATTTAACATAAATTTAAAAACATTTACCATTAAAAAACAGCTCAGGTCACAGGGAGTGAACATATGTGAGAGGCAACGTGGCTGAAGGCTCAGCTTCCAAAGAAATCAGATTTTCAGGTTTATATTTTCAGGGCAATAAGGGGTAAGGAATAGAAAAGGTTTGCTAAAGGCATTTAAAAAGAAGAACTCCTGTGTGTGTTACACCGGGGTATTCCTCTAGGCAAAACAATATGTTTGCTACACAAAATACCAACACAGATAAAAGCATACACATGCATGATACTGCAAACAAAAACACTCACTTACCTAATTCTACAGAAAAACGACTTCACTTGGGTGTACTCATAAAGAGAAGCTGGAAAAACAAAAAATGTTGGCAATTTCAATATGTCTTCTTTAAAAAAAAAAAAAAAAAAACCCAAAAAACAACAAAGAATGGGAAAAAAAAAGTTACCCACAATATGATATTTAATAAAAACTGGGGTCAGTTTTTTTCTTCCTTTCCTTAGCTCTGAGATCTACTTTAAATCAAGCATTTTATGCACAGGTACAAGATGTGGGCGCGCACCTACAGGATGCGGGCGCGCTCCTACAGGATGCGGGCGCGCTCCTACAGGATGCGGGCGCGCACCTACAGGATGCGGGCGCGCACCTACAGGATGCGGGCGCGCACCTACAGGATGCGGGCGCGCACCTACAGGATGAGGGCGCGCACCTACAGGATGCGGGCGCGCACCTACAGGATGCGGGCGCGCACCTACAGGATGCGGGCGCGCACCTACAGGATGCGGGCGCGCACCTACAGGATGCGGGCGCGCACCTACAGGATGCGCGCGTGCTCCAACAGGATGTGCGCGCGCACCTACAAGGCTTTGAGAGGGGCTGGTTCACACCGCATGTGGTGGGACTGTGTTGGGTGGCTAGTTCCACCACATGGACAAGACAAAAATACCTACTCTCTTCGTGCATCCCCGTGGTGAAACACGAGTTTATTAAAATGCATAAAAGTGCATACTCACAAACCACAGGAGATTAAAACGGAGACAGAGTCAGTCGTGACAGTCCCAAGTGACAGGAGACTCTTGATGAGGTAGGATGACGCGTTTTGGGAGACGTAGAAGAAAGAAGCATGTCTCCCGAAACGCGTCAGCATACCTCATCAAGGATCTCCCATCACTTGGGACCATCACCACTGACTCTTTGTCTCTGAATCTCCTTTGGTTTGTGAGTATGCATTTTAATAAACTCGTGTTTCACCACGGTATTGCATGAAGAGAGTGCGCCCTGTTTTTGCTTTTCTTCATCAGTACCAAGGTTTCCCGATCTTCCAAGGGCTAAACCTCAGTGAAGGACAGTCACAGTACTCCTAGTCAGCATGAAGATTTGAGTGCTGGTTTTGTTTTTTTGGATAACTTAGTGGCCTTTACATTGCAGCTCTGAAACAAGATTGTGTTCCAGGGCAATGAGTGAGAGCAAAACAGTTATTGTCTATCACATTCTAGAACTATATAATAAATGTACCAGTATATATGTATATATCTGTTCTACTTAGGGACCACAGATAAAGTAAATCGGGCCTTGGACTATGTAAAGTTAAATCATTTCAATCTTTTTTTAAAATACAGTAGTCCAGCAACAAGTGGTCCAATATCTCCCAGTTCTAGAGGTCACAAGTCCATCTCTGGGGCCTTACCTGTCTCTGCTCCAACATTCCAAGGCAGAAGATGAGACTGGGTGGTGTGTTTGTAGAAGACGCTGACGTCCTGAGGAGCCAGGAGCTCCGCAAAGCGCGACGAGTCCAACAGCTTCTTCTTACAATTTAGGATGTAGGCAGCCTGTTCCGAGATGTACACCATCTTCCCAGAGGTCAGCGAGAACACAATTACAAATGTATCCTGGAAAGGATGATGAACAAGAACATGATGATGATATTTATTCTAGGTTTCCAACAAAAAAATCTCACATCAGCAAAAAAATGTGATCTCCCCACAGGGATGAAGGTATTTTGGTAATCAAAAGAGCATCCACATAGCTTGACCCCTTCTCCATTGAAGAGAAAAAAACTGGAGGTCAAAAGCATCACTTCCAGTCCGGACGCTTTTACCCCCCCTTCCAGTCCCGAACGCTTTTACCCCCCCTTCCAGTCCCGAACGCTTTTACCCCCCCTTCCAGTCCCGAACGCTTTTACCCCCCCTTCCAGTCCCGAACGCTTTTACCCCCCCTTCCAGTCCCGAACGCTTTTACCCCCCCCCTTCCAGTCCCGAACGCTTTTACCCCCCCTTCCAGTCCGGATACTTTTACCCCCTTCCAGTCCGGACACTTTCATAAAAATTCATATGGGTACAGTGTTGCATGACCGCACAATTGTCATTCAAAGTGTGATAGCGCTGAAAGCTGAAAATTGGCCTGGGCAGGAAGGGGGGGAAAGTGTCCGGACTGGAAGGGGGGGAAAGTGTCCGGACTGGAAGGGGGGGAAAGTGTCCGGACTGGAAGGGGGGGAAAGTGTCCGGACTGGAAGGGGGGGAAAGTGTCCGGACTGGAAGGGGGGGAAAGTGTCCGGACTGGAAGGGGGGGAAAGTGTCCGGACTGGAAGGGGGGGAAAGTGTCCGGACTGGAAGGGGGGGAAAGTGTCCGGACTGGAAGGGGGGGAAAGTGTCCGGACTGGAAGGGGGGGAAAGTGTCCGGACTGGAAGGGGGGGAAAGTGTCCGGACTGGAAGGGGGGGAAGGTGTCCGGACTGGAAGGGGGGAAGGTGTCCGGACTGGAAGGGGGGGAAGGTGTCCGGACTGGAAGGGGGTGAAGGTGTCCGGACTGGAAGGGGGTGAAGGTGTCCGGACTGGAAGGGGGTGAAGGTGTCCGGACTGGAAGGGGGTGAAGGTGTCCGGACTGGAAGGGGGTGAAGGTGTCCGGACTGGAAGGGGGTGAAGGTGTCCGGACTGGAAAGGGGTGAAGGTGTCCGGACTGGAAGGGGGTGAAGGTGTCCGGACTGGAAGGGGGTGAAGGTGTCCGGACTGGAAGGGGGTGAAGGTGTCCGGACTGGAAGGGGGGGGAAAGTGTCCGGACTGGAAGGGGGGGAAAGTGTCCGGACTGGAAGGGGGTGAAAGTGTCCGGACTGGAAGGTGGTGAAAGTGTCCGGACTGGAAGGGGGGGAAAGTGTCCGGACTGGAAGGGGGTGAAGGTGTCCGGACTGGAAGGGGGTGAAGGTGTCCGGACTGGAAGGTGGTGAAAGTGTCCGGACTGGAAGGGGGTGAAAGTGTCCGGACTGGAAGGGGGTGAAGGTGTCCGGACTGGAAGGGGGTGAAAGTGTCCGGACTGGAAGGGGGGGAAAGTGTCCGGACTGGAAGGGGGTGAAGGTGTCCGGACTGGAAGGGGGTGAAGGTGTCCGGACTGGAAGGGGGTGAAGGTGTCCGGACTGGAAGGGGGTGAAGGTGTCCGGACTGGAAGGGGGTGAAGGTGTCCGGACTGGAAGGGGGTGAAGGTGTCCGGACTGGAAGGGGGTGAAGGTGTCCGGACTGGAAGGGGGTGAAGGTGTCCGGACTGGAAGGGGGTGAAGGTGTCCGGACTGGAAGGGGGTGAAGGTGTCCGGACTGGAAGGGGGTGAAGGTGTCCGGACTGGAAGGGGGTGAAGGTGTCCGGACTGGAAGGGGGTGAAGGTGTCCGGACTGGAAGGGGGTGAAGGTGTCCGGACTGGAAGGGGGTGAAGGTGTCCGGACTGGAAGGGGGGGAAAGTGTCCAGACTGGAAGTGGTTAATAAACTCGTGTTTCACCACAGTTGGGAACCAAAGTTGGGTTGTGGTCAGTTCTGGACTTCCGAGTTCCAGGAGACAGGCAAAGCAGATACTAAATAGGAATTTCACTTGGTAGAGAGAAATGGCAACTGCTAGCATCAACTGAGAAGCCTTTCTGTATCCGAGAGCTTCATGGCCAAAGATTTCTGGTTCTCCCAAACACAAAACTAGGGATGGGTTTGGTCTTTATAGGCAACAAAACGGTTTCCTTCCTTTTTGACTATGAGGTCCTCAGCATAAACCTCTATGACACGTACCGTGTTTTTTGGTGGATGCTCTGATGTCATCTTTTCCAAATCTTCAATTGTATGCACATTGGTATCCATACGCGACGTTCCGCTGTCAGTGAGGACCTGGAAAAACGCGCTGTTCGCTGGAGAAGAAGACGACATTACATTATTGCCCCAAATTACATCACCGATCTTGTCTCCAAATACCACCTAAACAGTACTCTCCGCTCCTCGCAAGACCTCCTACTCTCTAGCTCCCTTGTCTCCTCCACCCATGCTCGTCTCCAGGACTTCTCCAGAGCTTCCCACATCCTCTGGAACTCTTTACCCCAATTTATCAGACGATCGCCTACTCTGCTCACTTTTAGGCGATCTCTGAAAACCAATCTCTTCAGGGAAGCCTACCCTGCCCTCGGCTAATAATGGAATCTTCTATTCCTCCTACCAGTCCATCCCCCGCAGTTACCTTTTGTACCACTAGCCCCTCCCTCCTAGATTGTAAGCTCCAAGGAGCCGGGCCCTCCTATCCCTCTTGTATTGAACTGCATTGTTGCTGTATTGTCTCCCGTTATATTGTAAAGCGCTGAGCAAACTGTTGGTGCCATAAATCCTGTATAATAATAATAATTATTGTAAACCATGTAAGTTCATCCATCAGGACCTGACCTCACAAAGGTTCCTTTTGTTGAACGAGCACAAATTCCCACAGCCCCCCTCCAAAATCTTCTGGAAATCTGTCCCTGAAGAGTGAAGAATGTTAGAGCTGCAAAGAGGAGGCCAGCTCCATATCAATGCACATGATTTTGTAATGGGATACCCTACAATCTCATATAGGTGATGGTCAGGTGTTGACAAACATTTGGGCAGCACAGTGGCTAAATAGTTAGCACTTCCGCCTGGCAGTACTCGGGCCGTTAGTTCAAATCCCAACCATGGCACCACCTGCCTGGAGTTTGCACGTTCTCCCTGTGCTTGCGTCAGTTTCCTCCCACACTCCAAAGACATGCTGATAGCTGAATTGGTTCCTGTCTAAATTGGCCCTAGTATGTGTATGTATGAATTTGAGTTAGGCACTTTAGATTGTACGCTCCTTGAGGGTTAGGGAGTGATGTGAATGTACAGTATATATGTAAAGCGCTGTGTAAATTGACGGTGCTATATAAGTACCTGAAATAATTTGGCCATATAGTTGCATAATTTGAGAATTGTCATCAAGGGGACCGACCATTCAGAACTCCTACTGAGACCTTTTCCAAAAGTAATGAAAAAAAAGCTGACCTCTGCATAAAGGGAAGAAAGTCAACCAAGCCAATTCAGGATCCCTTCAGACATGCACCAATCTAGAAGCTAGGTAACATAATGTACAGTGAAGGAAATGCGTATTTGCTCCCCTGCTGATTTTGAATGTTCGCCCCTCACAAAGAAATGATCGGTCTAAAAATCGAATGTTCGGTGTATTGTAACACTGAGAGACAGAATACAACAACAAATTCAGCAGAAATGCGTCTAAGAAATGATGACTGATCTGCATGTTTATGAGGGAATTAAGGATTTGATCCCCTTCACAAAACATGACTTAGTACTTGGTGGCCAATCCCTTGTTGGCAATCACAGAGGTCAGACGTTTCCTGGAGTTGGCCCCCAGGTTTGCACACATCTCAGGAGGGATTTTGGCCCACTCCTCTTGGCAGATCTTCTCCAAGGCATTAAGGTTTGGTGGCTGACGTTTGGCAACTCGAACTTTCAGCTCCCTCCACAGATTTTCAATCGGATGAAGGTCTGGAGACTGGCTAGGCCACTCCAGGACCTTAATGTGCTTCTTCTTGAGCCGCTCCTTTGTTGCCTTGGCCGTGTGTTTTGGGTCATTGTCATGCTGGAACACCCATCCACGACCCATTTTCAATGCCCTGGCTGAGGGAAGAAGGTTCTCACCCAAGATTTGACGGTACATTGCCCCGTCCATCATCCCTTTGATTCGGTGCAGTTGTCCTGTCCCCTTAGCAGAAAAACACCCCCAAAGCAGAATGTTTCCACCACCACGTTTCACAGTTGGGATGGTGTTCTTGGGGTCATAGGCAGCATTCCTCCTCCTCCAAACACGGCAAGTTGAGTTGATGCCAAAGAGCTGGATTTTGGTCTCATCTGACCACAACACTTTCAACCAGTCCTCCTCTACATCATTCAGATGTTCAGTGGCAGACTTCAGACGGGCTGGACATGTGCTTTCTTGAGAAGAGGGACCTTGCGGGCACTGCAGGATTTCAGTCCTTGTCGGCGTAGTGTGTTACCAATTGTTTTCTTGGTGACTGTGGTCCCAGCTGCCTGGAGATCATTGACAAGATCCTCACGTGTAGTTCTGGGATGATTCCTCGCTGTTCTCATGATCATTGACACTCCACGAGGCGAGATCTTGCATGGTGCACCAGACCTAGGGAGACTGACACTTGTTTTGTGTTTCTTCCATTTGCGAATGATTGCACCAACTGTTGTCACCTTCTCACCAAGCTGCTTGGCCATAGTTTGGTAGCCCAGTCCAGCCTTGTGTAGGTCTACAATCTTGTCCCTGACATCCTTGGACAGCTCTTTGGTCTTTGCCATGGTGGAGAGTTTGGAATCTGATGGTTTGATTGCTCCTGTGGACAGGTGTCTCTTATACAGGTAACAAAATGAGATTAGCAGCACTCCCTTCAAGAGACTGCTTCTAATCTCAGCTTGTTACCTGTATGAAAGACACCTGGTAGCCAGAAATCCTGCTGAATGATAGGGGATCAAATCCTTCTTTCCCTCATGAACATGCAGATCAGTCATCATTTGTTAGACGCATTTCTGCTGAATTTGTTGTTGCTATTCTGTCTCTCAGTGTTACAATACACCGAACATTCGATTTTTAGACCGATCATTTCTTTGTGAGGGGCGAACATTCAGCATCAGCTGGGGAGCAAATACGCATTTCCTTCACTGTGCTTGGCAAAAAAGGAGCTGGTGATGCTTTCTACTCCATCTCTCAGTTTTTAATTGTAAACACATGCTTATTGACACTTCACTGAAGCCATGTTATACACAAACACTAGTTTTAGGGTTCCTGGCCCAGATTCCACTAGTTAAGAGAAATAGAACACAAAGAATCCCTTATTCCCCAAAAATAAACACAAATAATCTTTTAGGACGGCGATCCTAGTTTGCTATTCTCACCTTGCACTTGCCGGACACATTTCAGGGCGTAGTTCAACGCATCCACCGTGCTGGGTTTGTTGCGGTTCATCTTTTCTGAAGGAAGGCGCCGTTTCATTTCCTGCACCATACTCATCAGCTCTTTGTGAGAGCGAGTCTTGTTCGTTTGTTCACTTTGGGGTGGAAAAAGAAACAAAAAAGTCAACAGTTTCATTTCTTGCTACACAGAAATTCACATTTCTTGGGCAGGTGGATTCTACACCCCAGAGGATCTCCACAGTCTCATTGGCTTGTAGTGTGATATAATGAGAATTGAAAATGAAGAGCCACACCACTGCTAAGAGCTCCAGATACAAATGTATTCCATGAAAAGTCTTTTAATGGAATAAAGTTGTATCTGGACCTCTTAGCAGTGGTGTGGCTCTTCAATTTTAATTCTTGTTACATGGAGGAGACAGGCCTCAGGCCTAGACACGACCAATGACCTGCAGCTTACACGAGATTCCCGTTCTTCGCTCCTAGCAGCCGAAGAGCGAAACAAAGTGTGTGCACCCTCCAAGTGCAAAGCACAGATGCTCTTTAAAGTGGAAAATTCGCCCAATTTTTTCCTTTTTTACATTGTAGAGGAAATGATTACCTGGGACCTTTACCTGTATCCCCAAAATCAGAATCTCAACTCCCCCCCAGTCCTACAATAACAGCCCAAGGTTTGCTGTGAGCCAAGTTTCCCAGGTCGCTTCTATGGAGCGCATTCACCATGCTCTTTAACCACTTCCAGTCCGGACACTTTCACCCCCCTTCCAGTCCGGACACTTTCACCCCCCTTCCAGTCCGGACACTTTCACCCCCCTTCCAGTCCGGACACTTTCACCCCCCTTCCAGTCCGGACACTTTCACCCCCCTTCCAGTCCGGACACTTTCACCCCCCTTCCAGTCCGGACACTTTCACCCCCCTTCCAGTCCGGACACTTTCACCCCCCTTCCAGTCCGGACACTTTCACCCCCTTCCTCTCCGGACACTTTCACCCCCTTCCTGTCCGGACACTTTCACCCCCTTCCTCTCCGGACACTTTCACCCCCTTCCTGTCCGGACACTTTCACCCCCTTCCTGTCCGGACACTTTCACCCCTTTCCTCTCCGGACACTTTCACCCCCCTTCCTGTCCGGACACTTTCACCCCCTTCCTGTCCGGACACTTTCACCCCTTTCCTCTCCGGACACTTTCACCCCCCTTCCAGTCCGGACACTTTCACCCCCCTTCCTGTCCAGGCCAATTTTCAGCTTTCAGCACTATCACACTTTGAATGACAATTGCGCGGTCATGCAACACTGTACCCATATGAATTTTTTAGCATTTTTGAGACAGATAAAGCTTTATTTTGGTGTTATTTATTCACCACTGGGATTTTTATTTTTTTTGCTATATAAATGAAATAGTCCAAAAATTTTGAAAAAAAAGTGTTTTTCTTATAAAATTTTGCAAATAATATTTCATCATAAATCTTGACCAAAATTTATTCCGTTATCTTTTTAGTAAAAGAAAAAATAACCCAAATTAGTTTATAACCAAAAATTATAATTTTTAAACATTTTTTTTTACATATTTAATTTTTTTTTTTACATACTGTCACCCTAGCAGTACATTGTCACCATGGTGACACTGTACTACTTGTGGGGGGTGATGAAGATTTTTTTTTTTTCTTTTACACCGATTGCTTTTACACCCATAAAGGTTGTAAAAGCAATCATTTCTCCTTCTCTCTGGCTGCATTGTTGCAGCCATTGAGAACTACTGTGTGAGCTGTGATTGGTCACAGCTTGTCACAAGGTACAAGGCTGTTGTGAATAGCCCTGTACCATGTGACCTCTGTGATCATTCACAGATTTCACACGTAGTAAGCAATGATGTCAGAAGTGACATCTTGCTTACTACTCTGCATGTGATTACTGATTGGCCAATCAGTGATCACATGATCGGGACCTCAAAGAGGTGTGTCCAGACACGGCGGGCACCAGATCGCGGTGCTGCGTGCTCCCAGGGAGCGCGCACAAGCAGGGGGCGGGGGGGCCGTTTATAAAACGGCCAACCGACCCTACACTGCCACCGTCCGGCCGTTTATATACAACTGCTGGACAGGAGGTGGTTAAGAGGACAATGACACCAGCATGTCATTTGCTCTCTGGTTAATGTGGAAAGCATGCTCTAGATCACTGGTTCTCAACCTTCCTAATGCCGTGACCCTTTAATACAGTTCCTCATGTTGTGGTGACCCCCAACCATAAAATTATTTACCCAGTAATTAAAATTCATGAAGTGTCGTTTTACCTCCAATACTGCTGCTTTCAACACAGCAGCTGCTTTCTACACAGTAGCTGGTCTTTACCCATCGGAAATATGTGTTTTCTGAAGGTCTTAGGTGACCCCTGTGAAAGGGTCGTTTGACCCCGAAAGGGGTCGCGACCCACAGGTTGGGAACCACTGCTCTAGATAATCCATTCTCCACCAGGATCTGTTGAACCCTAGGGTTCCTCCAGAGCTTGCTAGGGGTTCCCTGATCTGCACCTGGTTGACTTCCTATCTGGTGGTGCCTCCATGGTTCTGGGTGGCTCAGCAGCAAACTTGTCTAAGGGTGACATTCTGACCACTGCTGCAAGGGCCATCTTCACACTGGCCCCGATAAATTCATTTTGTCCACCAGCTGACACTGTGCCCAAAAACAGATACCATTTACGTGGCCATAGCAGATCAAAAATATAAAATTTCTTTCAACTAAAATGCACCAATGAAAGCATTACCTGTTATTGCTGCTGCCGATGGACTTGCTGGGCCTCCGGAAAGTACAGTTTGATCTCCTGGGTTCTTTGCCGTGGGAATCGGTTCCACTAGACTCATGGCCATGACCGCTGAAGTCATTGCCATTTGAGCCGTTGGAGTGCATCTCCATGTCATCATGGTGCTCAGAGTTGTGTTCCTCGGGCGTTTCACAGTTAAATGTCTTTTCCAGAGGGGTTTCCTCCTCCGTCCTTGCCGCTGCTGACCAGTCCTCACTGTTTTGGATCAAGCCTTCCTCCTGTGGCTTTGCACTCATGATAGCGGTGACGAGTTACAAGCTTAACATGGCCTCTAATACTGTGCGGGGAATGGGGGGGGCAAGATGGTCGTGTTGGTGGGATGATCCTGAAGGCGGTTCACCTTAGTACAGGAGCTTCTGGTTGTTCACAGATCCCAGATGGTGAAGAACGATTCCAAAGAGAACTCAACGTTTGTGGCATTTGTGCGCACCAGCGGCACACTAACGCAAATGTTCACAGAACAGCTGCTTACTACCTATAAAGGAGAAAAAAAACAAAAACAGCCGATAATGTATAAAATTTCATATATAATAAATGATACTTCCTGCCATAAATGTTACATATTAGGATTTAAAAGGAAGTAGAGGGGCCAAAATGTGTACAACACAACACCCAGAGACAATGACTTGGCCCCATTTACAGAGGCCACAGCAGTTCCATTATCTGTTGGTATTCTTCAGTAGCCATTAGAAAGGAACCTCAAATAGAGAACAATCAGCGCAAAAAGCTGCCACCGTGCTATTAGAAATAATGAAAAAGTGTCCATGAAGTCCATTGCAGGACCACAAAAAGTCCATATAGCACATGGGCAAGCCTCCTATAATGGTATTAGCAGAACTGTAAATTAGAGAAGAGAAGAAGCGCCTCTAAGTGCAGTATAGGGAACCTTAATGGGTAACAAATGTACAACAACTCACATATAGCATGAATAAAGAAGGCTCCCGAAGATGGGAGAACGGCTGCGTCCGTGCTTTGACAGCCGCATCTGCGCTCAGAAGATCGTGGATGTAGGAGAGAAGCCGGCCGGCGTGTGAAGTCTCCTAAAGATGGCGTCTGGAACGTACGTTGTGGCGCGACTTCGGCATCAACGTGATGACGTACATAGACCAGCATGCATAGCGACACATTTCGGAGCCTGCGCTAGACCTCTAAGGGTGGAAGCGTGCTCCCTTATCTTGAACAGCTTGATAAGGAGATGGATGTAGGAGAGAAGCCGGCCGGCGTGTGAAGTCTCCTAAAGATGGCGTCTGGAATGCACGTTGTGGCGCGACTTCGGCATCAACGTGATGACGTACATAGACCAGCATGCATAGCGACACATTTCGGAGCCTGCGCTAGACCTCTAAGGGTGGAAGCGTGCTCCCTTATCTTGAACAGCTTGATAAGGAGATGGATGTAGGAGAGAAGCCGGCCAGCGTGTGAAGTCTCCTAAAGATGGCGCACTCCCTTATCAAGCTCTTCAGCCCTTAGAGGTCTAGCGCAGGCTCCGAAATGTGTCGCTATGCATGCTGGTCCATGTACGTCATCACGTTGATGCCGAAATCGTGCCACAACGTGCATCCCAGATGCCATCTTTAGGAATTTCACACGCAGGCCGGCTTCTCTCCTACATCCATCTCCTTATCAAGCTCTTCAAGATAAGGGAGCACGCTTCCGCCCTTAGAGGTCTAGCGCATGCTCCGAAACGAGCAGTTATGCATGCTGGTCTATGTACGTCATCACGTTGATGCCGAAGTCTTGCCACAACGTGCGTTCCAGACGCCATCTTTAGGAGATTTCACATGCCGGCTGGCTTCTCTCCTACATCTCCTTATCAAGCTCTTCAAGATAAGGGAGCGCGCTTCCGCCCTTAGAGGTCTAGCGCATGCTCCGAAACGCGTCGCTATGCATGCTGGTCCATGTACGACATCACGTTGATGACGAAGTTGCGCCACAACGTGCATTCCAGATGCCATCTTTAGGAGACTTCACACGCCGGCCGGCTTCTCTCCTACATCCACGATTTTCTGAGCGCAGATGCGGCTGTCAAAACACGGACACAGCCGTTCTCCCATCTTCGGGAGCCTTCTTTATTCATGCTATATGTGAGTTGTTGTACATTTGTTACCCATTAAAGTTCCCTATACTGCACTTAGAGGCGCTTCTCCTCTTCTCTAATTAGGAAGGAACCTCATTGGTTAGTGGGACAGGAGGCAGCATGCATAGGTTTGCATAGGATTAGCTACAATGTACACCAGGGTATTGGTTCCTCTTACACTGCAAGGAGATTTAGTTACAGCCACAAGACAAAGGAAGTCCTTGATATTTCCTCTCTATCTGGGTAGACTTCAGCTTTAAAGAAAGATCTCCTGAAGTTGTTACCCGCCGCCGAATAGAAGATATACTGCTACAGGGCAGCATGGGTGCGCAAAATCATGTATATATACGTGATTTCGCATTTCCAAGTAGGAGGCGCTCGTGAGCCGTGCACGTATCCTACCTGTGCCACCATTCGCGGCTGCGGATGTCACTCACTGGGTCCTGGCCGGTGATTACCCGCTGGCACCCGGTGATTAACGACAATCACAGACGGGGAGGAAGACTGTTTAGTTTGCCAACAGTCTTCCTCCCTGTTAGCTTGGGCACACTAGACAGCACAGCCATCCTGATCAGTGTGCTTACAGTGAAGCACACAAAACCCCCCACTAAGAAAACACTCCCAGCACACAGTTAACCCTTTGATCACCCCTCACATTTTGATGGCCCTTCCTCCCCAGTGCCATTAGTACAGTGCCTGTGCTGTTTTTCAGCACTGATTACTGTATTGGTGTCACTGACACAAAGATAGTCCCCCCCCCCCAATGTCATAATGCCGGCCGCAGTCCCGCTAAAAGTCGCTAATCGCCGATCATTACTAGTAGAAAAAAAGAAATCCCAGTATATATACCGCCATTTGTAAACGCTACAACTTTCATGTAAACGAATTAATTTACACGTATTGGGATTTATTTTTTTTAGCAAAGACACGGAACAGAATACATTTTGGCCTAAATATATGACAAAATTCGTTTTTTGTATTTTTTTTTACAAAAAAAAAAGTCCAAAATCTTGTTTTTTTCCCTCAAAATAGTCGGTCTTTTTTTGCTTATAGCACAAAAAAATAAAAACCGCAGAGGCGATCAAATACCACCGAAAGAAATCTCAATTCGTGGGAAAAAAAAATGTAAAATATAAAAACTGTAGCTGCTGACTTTTAAAAAACAGCCACTTACCTGGCCCGTTTCACCGGCCGTCCTGGATTCCAGGAGGCCGGCATCTTCAGTGTGGGCACCCGGCTGTGATAGCTTGAGGCTTCACAGCCGGGTACCCACTGAGCATGTGCGAGAAGCGCTGCGCTTCCTGAATGGTCCTGTAGTCTTCTGGGACTTGTCACGTGTCCCAAAAGACTACAGGGAGGGAGGACACTTTCCTCTTCTGATCGCCTAGGCCAGGGGTGGGCAAACTGCGGCTCTCTAGCTGTTGTGGAACTACATTTCCCATGAGGCATTGCAAAGATTACAAAACTGACAGTTACAGCTATGACTTGCAGAGGCATGATGGAACTTGTAGTCCTGCAACAGCTGGAGAGCTGCAGTTTGCCCACCCCTGGCCTAGGCGATCGGACTGGAAGTGGGAGGCGGGTACCTGTCAAATTCGAATGGCCGTGCGGGCCGCGTTTTGCGCGAGCACATTCATTTGAATGGCCGTGCGGGCTGTGTTTTGCGCGGGCACGAGGTCCCATTCATTTGAATGGACTCCTGTGCTCCGCGACACGCAGGGAAGTCCCTGCACTTCTTCTGAAAACGCAGCCGAGATTCACAGTACGGTTGCGTTTTTCCAGTGCGGGCGGCGTGCCATTACAACTAATGGCGCCCGCCCGCGGGTCCCGCATTCCTGTGTGCGGGGATTTTCGTGCGGATCCGCAGCGGCACCACCCGCACAGATGTGAACCTAGCCTGAATGTGAATGGGCGTGGTTTCCTAATTATCAATCAGCACCTGCAGGGTTCTACTGAGGAAAGCGGCAGGGTCTGCACCCCTTCAGACATGATTTCCCTTTGGGAATATCGCGCCAAAAAGGATATTTTTTGCGGCAAAATTTCTGGGAATGTCAGCGAGCGTTTTGTATATCATCTGTGAACTCCTCCAGGCGGCCATATTGCATTTTACAGAAAATAACAGCAGCTGCAGATTGATAAGGAAAAGGTCATATTTTTTTTTTTTATTTGCTATTTTTCTTTCCCACGAAAGTGGAGTTATCCTTTAAGGAATATCTTAAACTGATAATGGTTGTGTCGGTGTTTCCTGTACCCCCCCCCCCCCCCCCACGTTTCCCATTCATGCCAAGTTTAGGAAAGTTTTCTCCGGTGGCCGGCAGGTTGCTCTCGTCAGCAGCTCCGTGGAGTTCTCTGTCCATTCACATCTCCATCTCGGAGTGAACCGAGTGACCTGCCTGTACAGGAGACATCTGCGGCAGCTTAGAGTCATTCATAGAGGAGGTCCTGGCTCCCCCCCCCCCTCCCTTCTATTATGTAAGAATATTCCCCGCATCCAACCTGCGCAGGAAACGATTACTGACACTGAGCTCCAGAGGATCACGATTAGCAGACGCAGATGTGGCTTTACTCTGCCCCGAGCTTTGCTGCTCATAATAAACTGCTTACATGGCATTACCACCCTTCTGATGTACAATGAAAAGGAGATGATGAATGAGGCGTATCCGGCAACTGTACGCCCGCGTGCGGGGATGGCGCCGGGGTATCCCATGACAGTCGTTCAACTACGCCATCTAGGCGACCTGCTGCGGAATGGACAGCACACGGCTAATACAGGGCAGTGGTAGAAGGAGCGCAATGTTAGAAGAAAAAAAAAAAAACAAAAAATAAAAAAAATCACAAGACAAAGACCACAAAACAAAAAACCCACAAAACAAAAATCACAAAACAAAAAAAAAACCCAAAACAAAACAAAAACCAAAACAAAAAAATAAAAAAAATCACAAGACAAAGACCACAAAACAAAAAACCCACAAAACAAAAAAAACAAAAACAAAACAAAAATCACAAAACAAAAAAAAAAACCCAAAACAAAACAAAAACCAAAACAAAAAAATAAAAATAAAAAAAATCACAAGACAAAGACCACAAAACAAAAAACCCACAAAACAAAAAAAACAAAACCAAAACAAAAATCACAAAACAAAACCAAAACAAAAAAAAAACAAAAACAAAAAAAAAACCCAAAACAAAAACCAAAACAAAAAAATAAAAATAAAAAAAATCACAAGACAAAGACCACAAAACAAAAAACCCACAAAACAAAAAAAAAACCAAAACAAAAACAAACAAAAAAAATCCAAAACAAAACAAAAACCACAAAACCAAAACAAAAAAACCAACTAAAAACAAAAACGGAATGGACAGCACGCGGCTAATACAGGGCAGTGGTAGAAGGAGTGCAATGTTAGAAGAAAAAAGACCAAAACAAAAACAAAAAAATAAAAAAAATCACAAGACAAAGACCACAAAACAAAAAACCCACAAAACAAAAAAAAAAAACCAAAACAAAAATCACAAAACAAAACCAAAAAAATCACAAAACAAAACCAAAACAAAAAACCAAAACAAAAACAAACAAAAAAAAAAAAAAACAAAACAAAAAAAACCCCACAAAACCAAAACAAAAAAATAAAAATAAAAAAAATCACAAGACAAAGACCACAAAACAAAAAACCCACAAAACAAAAAAAAAACAAAACAAAACCAAAACAAAAAACCAAAACAAACAAAAAAACCAAAACAAAACCAAAACAAAAAACCAAAACCAAAACAAACAAAAAACCAAAACAAAACAAAAACCACAAAACCAAAATAAAACAAAAAACAAAAACCACATAACAACCAACTAAAAACAAAAACAAACACAAAACAAAAAAGAAAAACAAAACAAAAAAAAACACCTGGCACACAACTTTTTTAAAAAACAAAACACTTAGTAATATTAAAGCGGTTGTAAACCTCAGACATGTAATATGAATCAAGCATATCCCTCTATAGTGTGTACTTGACTCAATCCAGAGCACGGCGTGTCATTTCTGTCTGCTGCTTTGTTACTCTGCTACCAGCATGAATACCGTCTTACAAGTTTCTCTGACACCAACTGAAAAATGGTGACAGGGGAGGGAGCTCCAGCACACAGGCTGTGAAAAAAAACAAAGCAAAGCCAAAACAACAACAAAAAAACAAAACAAAAAGCAACAAAAAAAAACCCAAAGCAAAAACATAACCAAAAAACACAAAAAAAAAACAAAAAAACAAAAAAAAACACCCGGCACACAACTTTTTTTCAGAACAAAACACTTAGTAATATTAAAGTGGTTGTAAACCTCAGAAATGTAATATGAACCAAGCATATCCCTCTATAGTGTGTAAACCCCCCCCCCCCCCCCCCAAAAAACACACAAAAAAAAAGCACAAAAACAATAAACACCTGGCGCACAACTTTTTTAAAAAACAAAACATTATAAATATTAAAGCGGCTGTAAACCTCAGATATGTAACATGAACAAAGCACACCTCTCTATAGTGTGTACTCGACTCAATCCAGAACACTGAGTGTCATTTCAGTCTGCTGCTTTGTTACTCTGCTACCAGCATGAATAACATCTTAAAAGTTTCTCTGACACCAACAGAAAAATGGTGACAGGGGAGGGAGCTCCAGCACACAGCCTGTGAAAAAAACCCCAAAACAAACCAACAAGAAAACAAAAAACAAAAAAATCAAAAACAAAAAACTCCCAAAAAACCCCAAAACAAAATCCAAAAAAAACAACCCCCCCCAAAAAACAAAATAAAAAAAACACCTGGCGCACAACTTTTTTTAAAAACAAAACCTTATAAATATTAAAGCGTCTGTAAACCTCAGACATGTAACATGAACCAAGCCTATCCCTCTATAGTGTGTACTCGACTCAATCCAGAGCACCGAGTGTCATTTCTGTCTCCTACTGTTACTCTGCGACCAGCATGAATACCGTCATACAAGTCTCTCTGACACCAACAGAAAAATGGTGACAGGGGAGGGAGCTCCAGCACACAGACTGTAATTGACAGCCTCAGCTCTGTTCCTGCGTGCGGTGTGGAGGGGGGGGGGGTGTGTCCCTTCCCTCCAATCAGCTCTCGCTGAGCTCTGCGGAGTGTAACTTCAGCTCCCCGCCCCATGTATTCTGAAAGTTCAGACAAGCTGTATAAAATGTTATACTTTGAATGGACGAAGAGAAGACTGCAGATAACCAGGTACAACTTATGTAGGAGGGTTTATCTGTGCATCACCTGAGGCCAGTCACTTTTCTGGGTATACGTGAGTGTTTACAACCATAGTAAGTTATTTAGAGCAAATTAAAGTACGCACCGGCCATTTGTAACTGATGCCCATGCTGTAGATGAACAGTAAGTACTGCAGGGGCCACAGCGAGCGGCAGGAGGAGCGGCATTTACCCCCCTGGCAGTGTAGAATATCTGCAGCAATAGGAAAAACGGCATATTGCAGGGTTCAAGCACGTCGGCCATTGCTAATTCATGTGTACGCAGTCTTCTTTTACAGGGTGAGCTTTGTTTACAAAGGACCGAGTGTGGTCCCTGAACGCCTAGGGCCCTAAAATCAGGTACCACCCAGCGCAGCGTGTAGCCCAGTCCAGCTGCCATAGACTTTTACAGGCGGAGGGGCTTGACGCTGCACTCCTCTCTCAGGTGCACTAAATTGCCGAGAGGAACACACTGCGCCTAGGAAGCCCCGTGTGCAAAGGGCCCAACGTGTGTCCCCACCGGAAGATTGCAATCCTGAGGACAACTGTAACATTTTGGATCTGGCTATTCGGCTACGGACATGTATGGTCCAAATGTCGGGTCAGGGACCAGCCCAGAGTACAGGAAGATGGCAGCAGAAGGCTTCGTGACGAGAAGAGCGGACCTAAGGTGATGTCAGCAGAACATCAGAGGGCGGGGCTACGCGTTTTGAGGCCAAACAACTTCTTTTTCAAGCCCTTGGGCGGCCTTGAAATGTGTAGCCCCGCCCTCGGATGTTCTGCTGAGATCACATCCGGACCTAAGGTGCGGACCTAAGGTGATGTCAGCAGAACATCAGAGGGCGGGGCTACGCGTTTTGAGGCCAATCAACTTCTTTTTCCAATCCCTTGAACGAAGGGCTAGAAAGAGGCTGGGCGACATCAAAACGCGTAGCCCCGCCCTCTGACGGTCTGCTGAGATCACATCGGGACCGCTCTGCTCTCCAGAGCGCCTCAGAAGCCATCTTCCTACATCAGGTAATCTGTATTGCCAAGGCTGCAAGTTTGTGGATGGGACTCCAAGCCGCCTACGCATGAGCCAACCGCCAACCAGAACCATTTCCTCTTCCTGGGTGTGTTGCCCATTTACATGCACTTATCGATACGGTCTACCGATGCACTTAGTTTGGCGCCCTCAGGTGTCTTCTCGGCCCAACAGGTTTATCAAGCTGACCAACAGAGTGTTTCTGCCTGGACCAGTGGTCTCAAAACTGCAGCCATGAGGGCTGGATGTGACCCTTTGCTTGCCTTTATCTGGCCCTTGGTGCTCTATTTCCCCACTGATACGGCACACTAGTCTGCCAACTGACACCAACAATGGGGCACCGTTTCATCCAAGGACACCAATGACGGGGCGCTATTCCCCTCAATGACGGGGCAGTATTCCTCCCAATGATTGGCCAGTATTCCTCCCAATGACTGGCCAGTATTCCTCCCAATGACTGGCCAGTATTCCCCTCAATGACGGGGCAGTATTCCTCCCAATGATTGGCCAGTATTCCTCCCAACGATTGGCCAGTATTCCTCCCAACGATTGGCCAGTATTCCTCCCAACGATTGGCCAGTATTCCTCCCAATGACTGGCCAGTATTCCTCCCAATG
Organism: Staurois parvus; assembly: GCF_062004578.1. Lineage (NCBI taxonomy): Eukaryota > Metazoa > Chordata > Amphibia > Anura > Ranidae > Staurois > Staurois parvus. Next base: position 45,282 of record NW_028319427.1, read on the forward strand.
ATTGGCCAGTATCCCTCCCAACGATTGGCCAGTATTCCTCCCAATGATTGGCCAGTATTCCTCCCAACGATTGGCCAGTATTCCTCCCCCTAATGCCAAATGTGAGGAAAATTTCCACTCCCACTGGCCACAGTCCAGCCACCCTAAAGTCTGAAGAACATTTCAGTAAGTTTGGAGACCCCTAGTCTGGACTGTGGTACCCTGCAGTCCTGAAGTTCTCCAGCAGAGGCCCCACTGACGGCCAAGTATAATTAGCTGTCACATGCGAGCTGCCAATCTTTCAGCACATTATAGATTTGTATTTTCCTACACTTAGTTCCCGCCCCCCTTCCTTGTTCTCTGACGCTACCATGCGGGTCGCACAATGCCGGGTTACACAAACGTCTGATATAAAACCTCGCTTTCTTTCTGAGGCCAGGCCATCATCTCTAATGGCAGCACGATGACGTCAACGTCTAGCGGAGACAAAAAAAACAAACAAATCTAACAAAGCCTAATGAAGATCATTTTGCCATTATTAAACGTCTAAAAAGGATCCGCTTTCTGAATGATTCTTTATTTAATAAATAGGTGAGCATTCATTTGCAGCAATTTCGAAACGCCACACGTAGGCCGAGCGCCATCGTCGTATTTTCCCCTCTCTGCATGTGTTCCATGAAAGCAATGCGAAACAGCAGCAAAGCGACGTGTGTGGGAGAACGAAAGCAAGGGGAGCCGTGAATATCATGTTTGTAGGGAAATAATGACCATTTCTGCTGGGATACAAACACGGAGAAGCTGCGGCAAAGCATTTCCAGAGCAATGAGACATCAAGAGGGATAGTAAAAAAAAAAAAAAAAAATTGAAATAAAAAAATATTTTTAATTAAAAAAATTTAAATTAAAATACTTTTTTTAAATTAAATTTTTTTTTTTTTTAAATTGAAAAAAAAAATTTAAACAAAAAAATATTTTTAATTAAAAAAATTTAAATTAAAAAACTTTTTTTTAAATTAAAAAAAAAATTCTTTTTAAATTGAAAAAAAAAAATTTAAACAAAAAAATATTTTTACTTAAAAAAATTTCAATTAAAATACTTTTTTTAAATTAAAAAAAATGAAATTAAAATACTTTTTTTTTAATTAAAAAAAAATTAAATTAAAATACTTTTTTTAAATTAAAAAAAAATTTAATTAAAATACTTTTTTTAAATTAAAAAAAAATTAAATTAAAATACTTTTTTTAAATTAAAAAAAATGAAATTAAAATACTTTTTTTAAATTAAAAAAAATGAAATTAAAATACTTTTTTTTAAATTAAAAAAAAATTAAATTAAAATACTTTTTTTAAATTAAAAAAAAATTTAATTAAAATACTTTTTTTAAATTAAAAAAAAATTAAATTAAAATACTTTTTTTAAATTAAAAAAAATTAAATTAAAATACTTTTTTTAAATTAAAAAAAAATTAAATTAAAATACTTTTTTTAAATTAAAAAAAAATTAAATTAAAATACTTTTTTTAAATTAAAAAAAAAATTTTTTTTAAATTGAAAAAAAAAAATGTAAAAAAAAAAAAAAAAAATATAGAAGCCAATTAGATTACATCATCCATCAGTACTGTACTAGATGCCTTCCTGAGCACATACAGTACAGATAATAATTTCCGACTTCTGACACACCCTGTGGCTGAACATACTGTACAGGAAAGTGTGAGCCAGACGGATGTTCTACACACTGTACCGACAGAGCACACTGCGCTCCATGTGACCGAGCAGCCTGGAGGTGACACACAAGTTCATCGAGTACTGAGAACAAGGCGGTAAACACATGCAGGTCACGTTTCACAACAAGGAAGGAATAAAACGTACAACACATAATACACCCCCTGCAAGAAAACAATCCGAGAATGCTGGAAGGTCTTTTAATGAGAACATTGTTTTTTTTTATTATTATTATTATTATTACTATTGTACAAGTCTTCAGGCACAACGGATATTTTTACAGCGGCTGTTTTTGGCTTTTAATGTTTTTTTCTACAGCCAGTTAACCCCCCAGCATGGAATCAATGTTTTTTGGCTGGAAAAAAAAAACCCCAGGACTAGTGGGTTTCTAGAGGAGTTGTATAGCTGTAAAAACGCTGCAAAGTGGCAAAACGCCGCAAACCAGTGGTTTTGGATGGTTTTATGACCAAAAAATTCAAAAAAACTTTTTGTGTTAAAAAAAAAATTTTTTTTTGTTAAAAAAAAAAAAAAAAAAGCTAAAAAAACGCAGAAACCTCTGCTAAACACTAATGCAAAAACACTAAAATAAACGGAAAAACTCACATTTTTAATGTAACTTTACACAGCTAACGTTACCAGCACGATCAAAGCATCCCGTGTGCGTGACGGCCAAGGGCTCATGTACACGGGACGTTTGGTAAACTCTTCTGAACGATGGAAACTGACTGCTGGAAAACGTAGGTTTAAAAAAACGGCCGTTTATAACAAATTTTTCAACACGACCGATAAACGAAATGAGGAGGACCCGCGAAAAGCGGCCGATGCCATTGCCCCACTAACAGTGCGAAAATCAGCCGGTTATTCTTCCGGACGAAAAATCGTCCGATAAACGAACCGTCTATGGCCTGCATAAGGCTCCATGTACATGGGACACATCTGACGATGGAAACTGCTGGAAAACGTAGGTTAAAAAACGTCAGTTTAGCCGCGTTTGCATACTGCGTTTTTAACCTCCCTAGCGGTCTGATTATGTCCATATTTCTGTGCTCAAAGCGGTATATTTTTTTTCATGGAAATATGTCGTTTTTTTATTGTAGGCCTGTAATTTTTAGGAATAACTCACTGAAATCTGTCCGAACAAGAGTCTAGTAAACATCCCGGGGAGGATAAAATTTGAAACACAAAATCATAAATTATAATTTAATAAATAATCATAAAAAATAATATAATAATAATAAATTTATTTCAATAATATAATCAAACCAAAAACACTGAAATGTGAAATATAGCGCCAAGTTCGCACATCGCTGAGCTCGGTCGCAGAATCGTTTTCAGTGTCTGATGAGGAATTTCCCCCACCAATCATTATCACTCAATTCTGCAAGTGGTTCTGATTTACTATCGCTGTTCTCTAGCCGGTCTAAAACCACTTTTGACCTAAAGGGACGCTTTTTGGACGCCATGGACGTTTCTCAGTTTCCAGGCAGAAAGAACAGTAAAAATGCAGGCAGGGCGCCGGACAAAGCACTCGGGACACAATGTATGTGAAATGGTTTGATACAGGAATGTTATACTCTGTGATTTTAGTGTATTGAGTGAATGTCACTTTTACAATTTTCAAATTTCCCGCCCGTTCCGTCCCCCCGTACGTCGCAGGGAACGGAACCCGGAAGACGGATGCCGGCATCGGCCGGAGGACATTGCCGGGGACCCTGCAGGAGGGACATCGCGGGAGTGCAGGACAAGGTAAGTGATCGAGGGATCCCGGAGCAACGCTGCAGTGTATTCCCAAGTGTAGCTCGGGGGGGGTCACCGCTTGTGGTGCTGAAACTTTACCCCGAGCTACACTCGGGAATACCGCCAGGGGGGTTAAAGGATAACCTTCCAAAAATGCCCAGAATGCACTGAAAAACAGTAAATAATTAACTATTTCAGACATTTTGAGAGGAATAGAGAGAGCAGTAGCAGAGAGAGCAGTATGTGTGGAGATTTCCTGTCTTTTCTGGTTGTCACTATGGATCCCATCATGAGTATAATGCGGCGCGTTCTACCATTGTTTCTTTCACGCAAAACCTGGAACTGACTGCACTTTGAATACATGGAAAACGCTTTGCATGCATTTCTGATGATGAAAAAAAAAAAGACTCCGGACAGCATCTGGACATGGAAGAGTTAAAAAACGCCTAAAAGAAGTGTAATGCGCTAAAAAAAAAAAAAAAAAAAAAACAACCGCGAAATGCATAAAAAAATTAAAATGTGAAATGCATAAAAACACCCGCGAAATGCATTAAAAAAATGTGAAATGCCTAAAAACGCGGAATGCCCAAAAAAAGTGTAATGCGCTAAAAAAAACAAAAAAACGCGAAATGCATAAAAAAAGTGAAATGCATAAGAAACATCTGAGAAATACATTAAAAAAACATGAAATGTATTGAAGTCAAACCTTAGAACCATTTTTTTTAATTTGATTACTGCTGTGGTTAAAGCTGCCAGCAGCGATCATTGCATTCTGCCGGCAGGAAAGTTTCCCCAGCAGCAGAACACAACAGCGCTGTGTTAAATCCCACATTTGACAACCATCACAGAAAACACATGACTTCCCCGGAAGATTTCCCCTTTCCTCCTGTTAAAGGTGAAAATTGTAACGCAACAAAATTGCGTTCAGATGTCGATTTTATCAGCGTTTCAAATTTGAATTTTTTAACTCTTCCAGTCCCAGATGCTGTCCAGAAGCTTCTATCATCGTGAAAAATGCATGCAAAGTGTTTTCAAGGTACTGAAATGGACAAAACACTGAACACAGGATGTTCCTACCAAGCTTGTCACACATTGTAATGACCAATTCACACCTCAGACCTCTCCCACCCTTGGAAACAAAAGATAGGTTAATGACCATTCACACCTTAGACCTCTCCCACCCTTAGAAACAAAAGATATGTTAATGACCATTCACACCTCAGACCTCTCCCACCCTTGGAAACAAAAGATATGTTAAGGACCATTCACACCTCAGACCTCT